>NW_024055497.1:784885-1015104 GCF_902713615.1 Scyliorhinus canicula
ATGGGGAAAGAGGGGCAGTGACCTGACTTAAGATTGATTCATATTCATCCAATCTGTGGACACACCAGTGAGTTCACATGGGCTGATGCGACTGTTCACCTACTCCGTGTGTGGGGAGGCCAACAGCGTGGGTTCAATTCATGTCCCAGCTGAGATTATTCATAAAGGTACCCGCCAATCCAGGACCAGTAAACCATTCCGAGGAATCTCACCTCCAGTCCCGGAGATCAGCATCTCCCTGATTCGGGATCAGTAAACCATTCCGAGGAAATTCACCTCCAGCCCCAACAGCAGCATCCCCCTGATCCGGGATCAGTAAACCATTCCGAGGAACTTCACCTCCAGCCCCAGAGATCAGCATCTCCCTGATGTGGGTCCAGTAAACTGTTCCCACCTGATCCAGGATCATACGTCTTTTCTGTCTATTAGCTGATGCGTTATATCTAAACTGTTGCTTCTTAATCAACTGCTTTAAAATCATCTATGATTTCGACCCCTTTTTGGATAATCTGTTACCCTGGATACTTGTCCATGAGAGTAACGAAAGGTCTGAGAACTGAAATAATCCAGCGTAATGATGAAGTGGGCATTTTTATCACCACTTTTCTTAGAAACCTCCCCCTAAACCAAAAAGGGTCAAAAAGATTCTTTACAATGGTGTACAAGGATTTTCACTCCTTGAGCTCCTTAATGCAGACTGAAGTCGGTGCTATTCAGGGTCAACTAATATTTCAAGTTATTCCTGGTGTAACCTATATCTACAAAGAGTTGTATACTTACTACTCAGTAAGCTTCGATCCTGGGTCCTGCTTTGCTGAGGTATAGTAAAGTAGACTTTGACTATTTTGTAATAACCACTATTTCAGGTTAGAGTACATTTTAACTTACTTTATTTTGTTTCAAAGATAAAATCACTGTTTTTACAACAAGTAAATATCATTGCTTCTGATGTTCGTTTGAGTTGATCAGACCTTCGTGACCCCCTTGACAATCTCCCTTTTTATCTGTGGGTGTTCTCAGTAGTTTCGATTCTCTGATCGGCTCCTCAGTACTGCAGTCCCATGCACCGAAGTAGCTGTAAAAGCTCATGCTGGCAACTAGTGATTCAGGGTATTTATTACCCTTCTAGCAGCCTTACTGTTTACATGGCCTTCTACTGAAGTAATATCTTCTGCTTATTGACGTATATATTTTTGTCCATTTGTTAACATATGTTAATTCTGCTAAAAGCCCCAAGGAGGCCCGGCCACCATGCCCAACTGTTCTGGTCTTGCCCCAGACTTGGGAGTACTGGACAGCCTTCTTTGAGGCAATGTCCAAAGTGGGGTGGGGCCGTGATAGAATATGTTCGGCTGGCAGTAGTCAGCAGCACCACCCAAAGCTACAGACTGGCTGTCCGACCTCTCGGGAATCTCTCCAAATGGAGAAAATCAAATTCGCCATCCGAGGGTCAGACGACGGCTTCCACAGAGCATGGGAGCCATTCACGCAATTGTTCCGGGACCTGTTTGTGGCCAACGAACAAGCGTAAGAATAGCCAGGTAGCCAAGAATCAGGGGAAAGTCGCCAAAGCATGAGAGGGAGATATACCGGGGGGGGGGGGGGTGGGGGAGGGAGGGGCTACGGACACAGCTAAACCTAAGTGGAAGGAAAGGCGAATCACAGGAGTTTGGGGGGGGGGGGGGGGGGGGGGGGGGGGGGGAGAGAGTGAAGAGACAGGGAACAAGAGAGGAGAACCAGGGAGGTTGGGGAGGGGGGGGGGGGGCAGGGAAATGAGAGCCAGAAGGAAGGCATGGGATACAATAACGAACATGGCATCTACAGGAGCAGGAACAAGGAGAATAAGATGAAAGACGGGAGGAACGGCAGAAGCGGAGGTGAGCGCGAGACGGCAGCGAGATCCGTCTGGGTGAAGCAAGCGACAACACCAACACCAAACCCATTCGAGTATTGTCCACTGTAATTGTTTCTCTGGCACCCGAATGTATATTTACCTCCCTAGTCTCCACACCCCCCCCCCCTCCCTCCCACCCACCAAGTCGCCCACTTAGGTGTTGTAAATAATTTTGCCAGTTGTACAGAGTTGCTGCTGTTGAGCTGGTACACAATACCCGACCAGTTATTCTATTTTATTTTTTATTGTTTTTTAAAAAATTATTTACTATTTTCTTTTCTTTGGTATGTTTGGGTGTGCCCTTCTCTTCTATACATATATATATATATATGTGTGTGTGTGTTTCTTATCCTGTGTACATAACGGTAAATATACTTTGTTCAAAAACCCAATAAAAAAAACATTTATAAAAATAAAAAAGGGAAAAATAATAATTCTGCTGAAGCGTAAGTACAACTCTTTTTAATGTGTTAACATGACCTTAGCTTGTCAGACTTTTACTTAAAGAATGACACATCTGGTTGCCGTGGTGTCTAACATGATAATGCTTTAATGTTAACATGACCGTAGCTTGTCAGAACACTGGCAGGGAAGCTTCCTGCTAATTATTTTGTTGTATTTCAGCCTTTTAATCCCTTATCATTTTTTAAGCATTGCATTTTCTCATATTCCTTTCAAATGTTTCAAATGATATTCTTCCCATTTTACAAAGTGTTGGCTGCTTTTTGGGAAGAAGCAGTTAGCTGCGGCGAATTGTACCGTAGCAAAGGCAACTGTCATCTCCACATTTCCACTTTTAACTGGAGTCATTAAGTTTCTATCATTCACAAATTTCATTATTTCAAGTAATTCAAACTTGATTCTGGCAACTCCAATCAATTGCTGGCTAAAATAATTACCTTCTATCAAACGGAGAACTTGTTTCCATTATGTAACTAAAACTTACCGTTGCGAGAATTTCTCTAACTTGAAAGAAAGGTATTGGGTTACTGCAGGAGTTGTTGGAGGTGTTATCTCAAGCCTGTGTGATAATAACTGTCTGCAGTCTGAAACGTTTTGCTGCTGTTAATCCTCTGAGAGACTTCTGCTTTAACTTCCCTGTATCATTTTAAGCACTGCAATTTTCTCATATTCCTTCAGGTTGATCATCAGACCTTCATGTTTCAAATGACATTCTTCCCATTTTATTTTGCAGATGTTAGTTGTTTTCATAGAATTTACAGTGCAGAAGGAGGCCATTCGGCCCATCAAGTCTGCACCGGCTCCTGGAAAGAGCACCCTATCCAAGGTTAACACCTCCACCCTATCCCCATAACCCAGCAACAACACCCAACACTAAGGGCAATTTTAGACACTAAGGGCAATTTATCATGGCCAAACCACCTAACCTGCACATCCTTGGACTGTGGGAGGACACCGGAACACCCGGAGGAAACCCACGCACACACGGGATGTGCAGACTCCACACAGACAGTGACCCAAGCCGGAATCGAACCTGGGACCCTGGAGCTGTGAAGCGATTGTGCTATCCACAATGCTACCGTGCTTTGTGGCTCAGTGGTTACGTTCTATCTCTGAGTCAGGAGGTTGTGGGTTCAAATCCACCTTCAGAAACATGAGCATCAAATCCAGGTTGATATTCTGATGCAGTCCTGAGAGAGCACTGCACTGTCAGAGGTCCCGTCTTCCAGATCAGACCTTTAACTCTGGCCCCATCTGCCCTCAGTTGGGTGTAAAGTTCCCATGATGTTATTCCAAAGAGCAGGGGAGATCTCCCTGGTTTACTGCTTAATATTCATCCCTCAACAAATATCACTGAACAGATTCTCTGGTCACAGTCACATTTCTGTTGTGGGATCTTGATGGATTGGCTTGTGCTAAATTGCCCCTTAGTGTCCAAAAAAAGTTAGGTGGATTTTACTGAGTCACGGGGATTGGGTGGATAGGGTAGATAAGTGGGCTTGAGTCGGGTGCTCTTTGAAAGGGCCGTGCAGGCTCGATGGGCCGAATGGCCTCCTTCTGCACTGTAAATTCTATGATTCTGTCTGATTTTCTCTCTCACAGTCTGATCCAATGGGTCTGTCTGGTAGTACCTCCGTGATGGTAGCACAGTGGTTAGCACTGTTACTTCACAGTGCCAGGGTCCGAGTTCAAATCCCGCTGGGTCACTGTCTGTGCGGATTCTGCAAGTTCTCCCCTTGGTTGCGTGGGTTTCCTCCAGGTGCTCCGGTTTCCTCCCACAAGTCCTGAAAGACGTACTTTTTCGGTGAATTGGACAGTCAGAATTCTCCCTGTGTACCCAAACAGGCATCAGAGTGTGGCGACCAGGGGCGTTTCACAGTAACTTCATTGCAGAGTTAATGTAAGCCGATTTGTGACAATAACAATAATCTTTATGTGTTAGGGTGTTTGGGTATTTTAGGGAGCAGGTAGAACCTCCTGGATTCGGCCTGTTGTCCCCTCAGATATTCCATCTGTTTTTGGTTAATGTGTCTGGAGTCTAAGTTCTTCTTCCTGTCTCGGGTACATGGGTCAAGATACCTTATTGTGATTCGTGTTGTTTAGTTCTCTGTCTCCAGCAGGTATTGTTGTCTCTCAAGAATGACTGTGCTGCTACCCTTGTCTTCCGGTCTTATGAACATATCCCTGTTGGATCCAAGCTCCCGGATTGTCTGTCTTTCTCTCCGGGTGAGATTCTGTTTGTCTCTTGTATTTCACTGTGACAGGGCAGAGACCCGATTGAAAAGATTCAAACATGGGAGTTCTGGGAAAGATGGGCAAGGATTTGGGAGGTGACAATATGTTCAAAGTATTTGGAGAGGAGAGGGGGGTTGAGGGTGGGGCCATAATTTGTAAGGATGGCAGGGTCAAGGGTTTGTTTTATTGAGGAGGGGGTGATGATGGCAGATTTGAAGGACAGAGGGACAGTTCTCATGTGAGTGTCCCTTTAAGAAATGTTTTTGTCTTATTACATGGCTTCAGTGATGTCATTGTATGGGTGGAGCTAGGCTGTGGGTCTGGGTTTGACTTTGCTTTGGATTTTGGAGCTGGTTTGTGTCTCTGAGTTTTTACTTTCCTTTTCACATTTGGCTGCTGTAGACTCAGACTGAGAAGTATTTTGGCCTGTCTCTCTATTTTCAATTTTAAAGAGTTATTCCAAGGAAGAAACCCAATGATTATAGTTACCTGCTGATTTTGTACAATGGGTTTTTGGTTTATGGGATTGTACGTTATTGAATTGGAACAGTTAAGGGGGAATTCATTAAGAGTTATACATAGATTACTGTAGCTGTGTGGGGTCTTTGTTTGTAGTTGATAATAATTCTTACTGTGAGTGTTTATACAAATGTTAACTAAATTCTAGAATTAAGCATGTTTTCTTGATTAAAATGCCTCAGGACTCTGTTGAATAACACCTGAGAGGCAAGCTCTTGTAACCAAAATCAATAAACAGTTATAGGTCAGGTGATCTCAGGTAAACTCTGGCCCATAACAAAGTACCTGAAGAGAGAGAAATGTTGACAATATCCGTGGACACAGGGATAGTTGGCTGATCAGTAGCTCAGTGGGAATAGGGTTGATGGAGCAGGAGCTGGGTCTCATGGATAAAGTGAGCTCAGAGGGCATGAGGGGAGATGGGAGAGAAACTAGAGAAAGATGTGGGTTCAGGGCTCGGGAAAGGATGAATTTAGAGACAGTTTGGTCCAGTGGACATGTGGAAGGGAGGGAAGCAGCAGAGGCAGCTGATCGGATTGACTCAATCTCAGTCACAAAGAACTCCACAAACTCCTCACACTTCTTGTTGGAGGTGAGAATGGAAGAGACAGGGGAGAGTGAGAGAACTTCAAAGGAACTAACTTGTGTCAGAGATATTAAAAAAGTTTCAACACACTAGCGTATTTCACCCAAATCTAAATTTATTTTGACTTTTAGCCAGAATATTAGCCCCCTGTACATGGGGTGGAGTAGGTTTGTTTATCACAGGAAAGAGACCACATGAACATGGTTCAGGCCTGAATTGGAGGAGAGCAAAATCCAAACACTGTAGTTACTTATGGCCCGTTGGTTCTGTGTGCAGCAGTTGGATGACTGAGGAATCCCTTCCACATTTGGAGCAGGTGAATGGTCTCTCCCCAGTGTGTATTCGCTGGTGACTCAGCAGGGCAGATGACTGAGTGAATCCTCTTCCCACACTGGGTGCAGGCAAATGGCTCAACCCAGTGTGATTCGCTGGTGCTCTGCAGGTTGGATGACTGAGTGGAATCCCTTCCCACACTTGGGCACAGGACAAATAGCCTCTCCCCAGTGTGAATTCGCTGATGTCAGTGAGCTGAGATGATCGTCTGAAACCGAGTCCCACAGTCAGAGCACCTAAACGGCTCTCTCGTCAGTGTGAACACTGTTGATGGCGCATCAATTCCCCAGAGCCTTTATAGCCCTTCCTGCAATCTGGACAATTTGAAATGGTCCTCTCATCAGTGTGAACTCGCTGGTGAATCAGCAGGTTTGGATGACTGAGTGAATCCCTGCCCACATTTGGAGCAGGTGAATGGTCTCTCTCCAGTGTGAACTCGCTGATGTTTCTGCAGGATGGATGAATCACTGAATCCCTTCCCACACTTGGAGCAGCTCAATGGCCTCTTCCCAATGTGAACTTGTTGGTGTCTCTGCAGGTTGGCTGAAAATCGAAATCCCTTCCCACACTTGGAGCAGGTGAACGGTCTCTCTCCAGTGTGAACTCGTTGATGATTCCGCAGGTTGGATGACATAGTGAATCCCTTCCCACACTTGGAGCAGGTGAACGGTCTCTCTCCAGTGTGAACGCGTTGATGATTCCGCAGGTTGGATAACTGAGTGAATCCCTTCCACACTTGGAGCAGGTGAATGTATCTCTCCAGTGTGAGCAGGTTGGTGTTTCCGCAGGGCGGATGACTCAGTGAATCCCTTCCCACACTTGGAGCAGGTGAATGGCCTCTCCCAGTGTGACTGCGTCGATGAATTTCCAGTTTGGATGGGGAAGGGGAATCCTTTCCCACAGTCCGCACATTTTCCACGGTTTCTCCTCGGTGTGACTGCATTTTGTGGCTTGTGAGGCTGATGATCGACTGAATCCTCGTCCACACACACAACACGTGTACGGTTTCTCCCCACTGTGAACGATGCTTTTTCCTTCCATGTTCAAAATCCCATGATATTCAGGATATGATAAATTGAGGACTCTGTCAGATCCTGATGTGATGCTTGGTTTGAGTTTCTGGACTTTGAAGCCTCCCCTTTGAACACCCTGTGAAACTGATTTAAAAACAGAAAATAGGGAGTGAGAGAGAACCCACAAAATACAAAGGCAGGTTGTGAAATTGAGCTGAATGAATCTGGTCATTTGTGGGGCCGGCTCTGGGAAAAGTGACCATGAAAACGGCTGGATTGTTACAAAACCCAATTGACGTCTTTGGGAGGAGAGAGAAAGAGGTGAAAAGGAATTCTGTACATCTACAGGTCATATTAAGAGTAGCTGGCAAAACAAATTCGATCTTGAGCTTCATAAATAGTAATATTGACACCGAAACAGGGAAGCGAGGCTTCTGGTGGCACAGAAATTAGCACTGCTACCTCACAGTGCCAGGGACACGGGTTCAATTCCGGTCTTGGTGACTGTCTCTGTGGTGTTTGCACTTTCTCCCCGTGTCTGCGTGGGTTTCCACCTGGTGCTCAGGTTTCCTCCCACAGTCCAAAGAACGGAAAGTTAGGTGGATTGGCCTTGATAAATTGCCCCTTAGTGTCCAGGGATGTGCAGGTTATGTGGGTTTAAGGGGTTACAGGGACAGGGTAGAGCTCTGGGCCGAGGCAGGGTGCCCTTTCAGAGGATCAGTGCAGACTCGATGGGCCGAATGGCTTCCTTCTGCACTGTGGGAATTCTATGGTTCTAATTCTATTCTATGAATCTTTATAAAGCTCTGGTCACCACTCTTCATTGGATTGGATTTGTTTATTGTAACGTGTCCCAAGAACATAGAACATAACAGCACAGTACAGGCCCTTCGGCCCACGATGTTGCACCGTCCTGTGAAACCAGTGAAAAGTATTTTTCTGCAAGCAGCTCTACAGATCATTAAGCACATGAAAATAAAATACATAATAGGGAAACACAAGGTCCACAATGTAACTGCATCAACACCGTCATCGGATGAAGCATGCAAGGGTGTCGTGTTAATCAGGACAGTTCATAAGAGGGTCGTTTAGGAGTCTGGTAACGGCGGGGAAGAAACTGATTTGACTATGTTCGAGCGTGTTCATGTTCAGGAAGGATGTGAAGGTTCCTGAGAAGGTACAGAGGAGATTTACCAGAATGGTTCCAGCAAAGGAGGTTGAGGGGAGATTTGATTCAGGAACACAAATTATGCCAGGTTTCCATCAGGTGGACAAAGAAACTCTGTTTCCATTCACAGATCGTACAAGCAGTCGGGTCACAGACTTGACATTTTGGCTAAAACCTAGATTGAACTATATAAGATGCTGAGTGGTCTTGACAGGGTGGCTGTGGAGAGGATGTTTCCTCTTGAGAGAGAATCTGGAACAAGGGGGTCACTGTTGCAAAATAAGGGGTCACCCATTTCAGATGGAGATAAGGATTATTTTTCTCTTGAGGGTTGCAAGACAGGAGGTGGCACAGTGGTTAGCACTGCTCTCTCGCAACACCAGGGTCCCAGGTTCAATTCTGACCCTGGGTGACTGTGTGGAGTTTGCACGTTCTCCCTGTGTCTGTGTGGGTTTCCTCCGGGTACTCCGGATTCCTCACACAGTTCAAAGATGTGCAAACTCGATGGATTGGCCATGCTAATTGCCTCTTTGTCTCCAAGGATGTGCAGGTTGGGTGGGGTTATGAGACGGAGTGGGTGGGATGGGGTGGGCCGGGGTGCTCTTTGGAGGGTTGGTGCAGACTTGATGGGCTGAATGGGCTCCTTTTGCAGAGATTCTCTGATTTTGGAACTTCCGCCCTTAAATGCAGTGGAAGCAGGTCTTTTGAATATTCTTTTAAAAATAAATTTAGAGTGCCCAATTCATTTTTTCCAATTAAGGGGAAATTTAGCGTGACCAACCCACCTAACCTGCACATCTTTGGATTGTGAGGGCGAAACCCACGCAAACAAGGGGAGAATGTGCAAACTCCACACAGACAGAGACCCAGAGCCTTGATCGAACCTTGGACTTCGGCGCCGTGAGGCAGCCCGTGCTAACCACTGCACCACTGTGCTACCCTGTCTTTGAATATTTTTAAGGCAGAGGTGGATAGATTCTTGATAAGCAAGGGGGTGAAAGGTTATCAGGGCCAGCAGGAATGTAGAATTGTGTAAGGAGCAGGCTCGAGAGGCCGACTCATAGTTTGTATGCAAGGAGGAGACTCGAGGGGCCAACTATTTTTTTCAGAGACCCCAACATCTTTTTTACTGTTGTAATGATTTTCCAGAGACCCCGGCATGAATCTCACCAAGGCAGAAGGTAACATTTTAATTCATTGGAAGTCTACTGATGACCATGATGGCATGCGCTGCGAGCCTGGACCGGATGCCAACTCTCCCGGATTGACAGACTGGACACTCCAGGGTTTTATTTTATTGATATGTGGGGGTACTGGCTGGACCAACATTTATTGCCCATCCCTAATTTCCCTTAAACTGACTAGGGCTTGCTCAGCCAATTGTCGATTGTTATAAAGACCCATCTGGTTTACTCATGTCCTTCTCTATCCTTACCTGGTCTGGCCTACACATGTGATTCCAGTCAGCTGGTTGATCCTTAAAATGCCCTGAAATGCACTCAGTTCAAGGGCAATTAGGGCTGGGCAGTGAATGCTGGCCCAGCCAGTGACTCCCACAAATGAATAAAATAAAATCCTGGAGACTCCATTCAGTCAATCCGGGGAGAGTTGGCATCCGGTCCAGGCTCACAGTGCATAATAATTAATTACTCACGTATTGTCCACAGTACGGCTTTCAATGAAGTTACGTGAAAGCCCCTAGTCGCAACATTCTGCGTCCTGTTCGGGGAGGCTGGACACGGGAATTGACAATGCGCGCTGCTGGTCTGTTTTCTGCACTTACAAGTCCGAGCTGTCTGAGGCCCACTGTGCTAAACCAGCCCTTCCCCACGGCACATTGTCCTCTGTAAATATGGTTGGCCGGTCACCCGGGCCTGTCACCGGTCTCAGCTCTCACTTCTTCGGTCGACTGTTTTCGCGGGGCCGTCCGGTAACATTTTTCCTAGGGCGTTTGAAGCCTCCATGGGGTATTATGAAGCCTCCCGGCTCACTCCGCAGATTCTATTGCTCCCCGGCCACCACCGGCTCCAATCCTGAAAGCCGATCGATTGTTTCTTCCCGCTCCTCGCCCGTCAGCGACAACCTGAAACTGTGCATGCTCCAGTCACAGCCCGAACGGCACATGTTCCAGGCACAGCCCGAACGGCACATGTGCGAGGAGCTTCTGTCATGTGGACAGAGCACATTCCCAGCTGCTACGCATGTTGGGTAATAAACTCGCCATTGAAATGGATATTTCTGAAATAAATTATGCTTTGCGAAATAATTACAATTGGTAACATTGGGCCAAGGGAACACCCAGAGCCCAAGAACAATAAAGGAAGGTTGGCAGTTAGAAAGACAAACGCAATGTTCGCATTCATTTCAAGAGAGCTACAATACAAGATGAATGGGGATGAGAAACATATCAGCCATGATCGAATGGCAGAGCAAACCCGATGGGCTGAATGGCCTAATTCTGCTTCTCTATCTTTTTTTTAATGAGGGAATCTCATAGAAACTTTGTAAAAGGATTGTTCGACTCCATCCCAGACCTGGATCCAGATCAATTGATTCTTGGAGGAGACTTCAATTGTGTTCTGGACCCTAAATGGACTGGTCCAAGCTGATTCAACCACAACAAAAACATGAAAAAGGAATGAAACCAGACGGACCACCCGTTATCGACCCAGGCACCAGAAACGACAACGGCAAACCCAGCAAAAGATTTTTAAAAACTGTTCCCATCAGTAGATTGTATAAGGATTACGGGACACAGATTTAAGATTGTGAACAAGATCTACAGGGGAGATAGGAGGTAAACATTTTACACAGTGAGTGATAATGATATGGAACTCAATGCTTACACACAAAGGTCGATAATCTCCAGATCCTTGTAACTCAAACAGTGGTGTTAGAATTTGATGTGAGGATTGGTTGTGAGTTTCCTGTCTGCGAATCCCTTTCTAAGCCCCTGTGAAAGAAGGTTACAAAGGCATCACTGTCAGTCCAGAAATGTAATTCAGGAAAGATAAATATTTCTCCTGGTTTGAATTTGCTGTGTGTAAATCCTCCCCTACTAACCCACTGTAAAAGGAGTTTCCAAAATTAATCACCGTCAGTCCAGGATAGAAATTCACTACATTCTCCCCTCCTGCTTATGGGTCCAGGATGACCGCTCATGCCCCCCCGCTGCACACTGACCCTCGTCATCAGCAGTCCCCTGATTTCAGGGTGGTGTTGACTCAGAGTTTCTACCCTGTGTCTTCATGTGGCTGAGCAGAGCTGCAGAGCTTTGGACACATGGGACAGGATGTCTAATCTTTCTTTCTATCTCTGCCACCGCTTTGCATCATCAATAAGACATTGGGACTCAAAGACTAATCCAGTTTGATGGACAAGTTGTCTCCATTCTGAACAATGGGGAACAAACTCCTCCCACTCATTGAACAAACGCGCATGCGCCCTGATTCACATCCAATAAAGATGGCGACCGTTAACCCGAGCCGAACACGAGGAGCTGTAGCTCCGCTCGGTACAAACTGGGTCCCGTAAACTTTTCCAAGGATTGCAGCTTACAACAGCTTTACACAACGTTTCCGGCCACACCCGCGACCTCTCGCTCCCTCCACATTGTTAAACGTCCCTTACGAATTTCGGATCTGAAGAACACGCCCTTCTACTTAGCCATTACCCACACTGCGTATGCTTCAATCACAGCAGGCCACGCCCCTCATTCACTCCGATTGGTTGGAGGACCAGCCACTCCCGGTCAGTCCTCCAGTCCCACCCCTCCTATTCCTATTGGTCGTGAGCTGCCGTCAATCACCCGGGCATTGTGACGCTACCAGATGGTGAGAGCGGCCACAGGCTCAGGCTGACTCGCTGATTGTCCAATAATAACAGTGAGAGTCTCAGTGGGACAATCAGACAATAATAGTGGAGATGGGGCCCAGAGGAGAAACAGCAAAGGATTCACTCACTTTGAGAGTAACAGACACAGTGTCTGTTCCAATAAGTCAGGCTGCAGTGTGTGAGTGAACGCATCATTGGATCCAATGTAGAATCATAGAATCCCGACAGTGCTGAAGGAGGCCATTTGGCCCATCGACCCTCTGAAAGATCACCCTACCGTGGCCAATCGCCCACTCTAGCCCCGTAAACCCAACTAGGGACAATTTAGCACAGCCAATCCACCTAACCTGCTCATCTTTGGACTGTGGGAGGAAATCTTCGCAGCTACGGGAAGAATGTGCAAACGCCACACAGACAGTGACCCAAGGTCGGAATCAAACCCTGGTACCTGGTGCTTGAGGCAACAGTGCTAACTACCGAGCCACCCCCGTAACTCTGTCATGATTAGAGAATTCTAATTCTGGTGTACGTTCCTCTGTCACTATTATTATTGGACAATAACCTGCCTCTTATTCCAATTCTGGTGTGTGTTACTCTGTTACTGTTATCATTAGACAATAATAGGAGGGCAAGATGCAAGGTAGCAATGTTATTTTGAAGTTTCTGTGTTACAATGAGTGTCACTGGGAGGTGTGATAAAATAGGAATGGAAACATCATGACAAAGGATGGCACGGTGGCAGTTGTTAGCACTGCTGCCTCACAGTGCTGAGGACCCAGGTTCGATCCCGGCCCCGGGTCACTGCCATGTCTCCGTGGGTCTCACCCACACAACCCAAGGATGTGCAGGCTAGGTGGATTGGCCACTCTTTTGAGGTCCACCAACAAAATAGAACAAAGGAAACAAACTTAGGGACAAAGCAAAAAGGGCCGCTCCAGTTAGGGGCACTGCCCGAATGTAACAAAGATCAGCAGAAACTCAAAAACATCTAATGGGAGTGTATTTAAAGGGGTCAATAAAGCACCCCAACCCCACCAGGCACAGAAGGCTTTGACGGTGCCCATGGACACCGCATGCTCCCTTTCTAGGGACACCAGCTGCGAATGTAGCCGCAGAAAGGGGCAAACAGTCTGGTCGGATGACCCCCTCGGTCGCCTGCTGCCTGGACCTATAAATGACGCGCTTCGCCAGGCCCAGAAGCAGGTTCACAAGGAGGTAAGTGGCGCTGGTTCGCAAGGTCTTCGGCCCAAGTAGGACTCAACAAAAACACAGTCCGTGCTCCCACCCTGGAACGACCACCCAATGGAATCCACCTCCTCCCTGCTGGTGTGTGGAGTCTTCAGTCCGGGAGGGGGCTCAGCAAACACACTGCCCACTCGATCCCCCTGCCCAGAAACAAGCACACCGGATCGAATAAGGAAGGTTGTGTCCTTGCTGAAGGCAGATGTTATCAGTTGGGAGGACTGGGCCGGGCCCTCGGCCCAGCAAACAAGCAGTCCAAAGGGCTTTACTCCCACCTTGTTTTTGAAGTTGCCTCCTTGTTGTTGTCCTTCTCTTTCCTCTCCTTCGTTCTCTCACCTCCTTTCTCCAGGCAGCTCAGCAGCATCCAGCACTGGAAACAGGCGACAAACTGAGGAACAGCAGCAGCAACAGAGAGAGAGAGAGAAGGAACAGCAGCAGACAGAGAGAGAGCAGAAACAGCAGCGCGAGAGAGTGAGAGAGAGAGCAGGAGCCACTCTCCACCACAGCAACAACCTCACAACACCAAAGTCTGCACTGGGGGTGCGAGCTTCGGTTTGGCCATGCTAAATTGCCCCTTAATTGGAAACAAATAATTGGGTACGATAAATTTATAAAAATAATAATAATACTCACAACTGTCACAATTTTGGTGTTTTCAAGTTTACAATCTCTTGCTGCAACCTTTGGCTGGAAAGATATCAGAAGCTTTGGAAGCATCTGTAAAAGGAAATTACAATGGTCAGAAATGTTAGTTGAGGTTAGAAATTAACATCAGACAAACATTTATCTTGGTTTTAGTTTACTGGGTGTAAATGTTCCCCTAACCCCCGGTAAAAGGAGTTTCCAAAATCCATCACTCTTCGAGCTCAGGATAGAAGTTCCAAACATTCTTTCCCCTTGTTGCCAGTCCCAGGATTACTTAATGCGGGTTATACTTGCTTTGGTGGCAGTTCAATGAAATTTTACTAGTCTGATTCCTGGGATGGGGGAGTTTGTTTTATGGAGGAAGATTGAGCCTGTTTGGTCTGTACCCCATGGAGTTTAGAAGAATGAGAGGTGATCTTATTGAAACATCTAAGATTCTAAGGAGTTTTGATGAAAGAATACTTTCCCACATGGGGATTCAAGAATTAAGGGGACAGTTTAAAGATAAGAGTTCTCCAATTTGACACTGAGATAAGGAGAAATGTCTTCCCTCAGAGGGTCATCAGTCTGTGGATAAAAGCAAATTGCTGTGGATGCTGGAATCTGGAACAAAAACAGAAAATACTGGACAATCTCAGCGGGTCTGACAGTATCTGTGGGGAGAAAAGGGAGCTAATGTTTTGAGTCTGGATAACTCTTTGTCAAAACTGAGTTTGTGGAATTCTCTTTCCCAGTGAGCAATGGCGCTGGGTCCCTGAATATACTCAAAGTTAAGTTAGTATTTTTTATCTACTGGGGAGTCAAAGGTTTTTTGGGGAAGGCAGGAAAATGTGATTAAGGGCACATTCGGATCAGCCATGCCTTTATTGAATGGCAGAAAGGGGCTATATGCTGCATGGCCTATTCCTGCTGCTAATGCTGATGTGATTATTCTTCTGTTCTTCGGATTGCCATACACACAGGGCAGTAGCACCCAACCCCCCGCCCGCCCCGGCCCCGGCCCCGCCGCGGAGGGGTCTGTCAATCATCGAGTCAATGATTTTCTCTCCTGGTCACCGGGATCCTGAAGCACCGCCTCTGTTACGTCATCAGGGTGGCCGCTGCGCTAAACAAAGATGGCGGCCGTGGAGCTGGGCCTGATACCGGATAAAAGCTCCGCAGCTGCAAATGCGGGATTTGCAGGGTCTTATTCCGGCCTTGTGAGCAGCAGGGGGTGTTTATGAAGCCGTAACTCCCTCCCCACCCCGGCTCCCGGCTCCATTCCTCTCACCGCCCCAAACAGCCGCTCCCGCATTCACAGACCTCCCAGCAAAGTGACACTGCGCATGCTCCAGAGACAGCCCAGCATTGCGTCTGCGCACTGGGCTCCTGTGGAATGAATAGGGCACATTCACAGCCGCAGGGAATGTTGAGTAAGAGCCGCACCATTGAAACTGCAACAGTAAAATAAAATAACTTGGTTACCAATTGATAAAAGTAATCAAACAAATTATTGTCAACGGGTATTCTGCTAATCTCCATTTCTCAAAATGATTAAATGCTGCTCTCCTGTGGAACAATGCAGAACGTAAAGTTTTTTTCCCCAATCGGTCCTTCCTCTCTCCTCCCCAGAGGAGGCAAACTCTTATTGGGTTCAATTTCATAATCAGTAATTCTTCCATCTTCTTCCCTCTTGCTTGTCATACTGAATGTTCAGTGTTTTCTAAAATGATCCAGCACAGATGGAAGTCACCCGCACATCATATCTGTACTGACTTTGTACAAGAGCTACCACTTTTCCTGGTTAAATTCCACTTGCCACTGTTCTGCCCATATGACAAGCCCATCTGTATCATCCCGTAATTTAAGGCTTTTCCCCATGCTAGCTACCACACCAACAATTTTCCATCTGCAAACTTATTGATCATACCTCCTACCTTCACGTGTTTCAAATCCTCGATTTTATATATAATTACTATTGGTGGCTGAAGATGCACCAGGATCTCCATCAGCATCTGAACCTGTGATTCCTTCCTGTGAGACAATTGAGAGCTTTAATCACCCTAGGGAAACAATGCTGAAAAAGCTGATGTTCTGGTCAAGGCTAACAACTGGGTGCTGCCTTGCCTATCTCTGAATTTACTCCAGTCCTGTTCGTTCTCCACTTATTTAATAAGCATTGATCATAATGACTGGGAAGAGGTTGCTGCCAATCGGTCACTATCATGACAACCAGTGCATCAAACAGCATCATTAGAGTGGCACGGTCGCACAGTGGTTAGTACTGTTGCTTCACAACACCAGGGTCCCGGGTTTGATTCCGGCTTGGGTCACTGCCGTCTGCAGAGTCTGCACGTTTTCCCCGAAAGACGTGCTTGTTAGGTGAATTGAACATTCATCTGAACAGGTGCCGGAGTGTGGTGACTAGGGGATTTTCACAGTAACTTCATTGCAGTGTTAATGTATGCCTACTTATGACAAATATTTTTTTTTAGTGATGTTCTTGTAAAATATTGACCCGTTATATTTTCTTTGATAATTTACGTTCGTAAAGAATGCGTCAGTCAGTTAGGATTGTCAATGAGGATTAATCAGCATTTTATAATTGAAGATGTTAATCAAGGAAGCGATCAGACTCTATATTGTACAGTTTTCTTTACAAAAACAACTTAGGTCTGATGTAAAAATTCATAATTTTATTGTCCACCAGTTTCTTTGGGAGTTCTTAAATCGAAGGATAAGATCACAGGTGATACTTTTAAAAAGGGACCCTGCCATCACAAAAACCAACGTATATCTTAAAGATTAAACTCCAGCCAGTTAACATTAGGAGGAAAGTAAATAATAATAATCTTTATTGTCACACAGTGGCTTACATTAGCATTGCAATGAAGTTACTGTGAAATGCCCCTCGTCGCCACATTTTGGCACCTGTTCAGGTACACTGAGTGAGCTTTGCGCAGGTGAAGGAGACAGACCCTGAGTGAGTGAGACACATCCAGAGTGGGAATTGGAACTTGGTAATTTGGTGCAGTGAGGTAATTCGCTCCAGAGTAGAAGGTCTTTTTATCTCCTGTTTTGTTCTCTCTCTTTCTTCTGGCCTGCAATTTTTAATCTGCAGGGAGAGAATCAGAGAGCATCTGAGATCCTGGGAAGGTAAGTCACTTTTATTCATTTTTATTTCTATTACCTTTTCAAATTGTGTGTGTGTGTGGCGGGGGGGGGGGGGGGGGGTTACTGAAGTGACATCACAGTAAAGCTGTGACCCGATTGGCTGATTGGGAATTTACACTAAATTTAAAAATTAGGCATTGTTAAACTAATTAAACATAATTACTTAATGACTTAATTACAGTTTAGAAGGGTATATAAACTAGAGATCGGAGAGTACTGTATTTAGCTTTCAGATTTATAGTAGAAATCTACTGCAAGGAAACATGTAGTGAACAGTCACTTTAAAAAAAAATTAAATTGAATTTACTAATTAATTGACGCAATGTGAATTAGAGGGGTGCAGTACTCTGTGAGATGTGGCAGGTCCAGGAGGCATCCAGCGTCCCGGATGGCTTCATCTGAAGAAAGTGCACCCAACTAGAGCTCCTCACAGACCGAATGGTTCAGTTGGAGCAGCAGTTGGATGCACTTAGGAGCATGCAGGTGGTGGAAAGCGTCATAGATAGCAGTTATATAAATGTGGTCACACCCAGTGTGCAGGCAGAGAAATGGGTGAGCACCAGAAAGAGCAGGCAGTCAGTGCAGGAATCCCCTGTGGTTGTCCCCATCTCGAATAGGTATACCCCTTTGGATACTGTCGGGTGGATAGCCGATCAGGCGAAAACAGCAGCAGCCAGAGCAGTGGCACCACGGCTGGCTCGGATGTTCAGCAGGGATGGTCAAAGGCGCAGAAGAGCAATAGTCATAGGGGACTCTGTAGTCAGGGGGGGCGCAGCTCTTAAATTCACGCCCCCTGTTAATAAATGCTAACACACCTTCTTCACGGCTCTATCCACTTGAGTGACAACCTTCAGAGATCTGTGGACATGGACCCCATGATCTCTCTGTTCCTCCACATTCTTCAGAACACTGCCGTTGACCCGGTAATCCGCATTCAAATTTTTTCTACAAAAATGAATCACCTCGCACTTATCAGGGTTAAACTCCATCTGCCATTTTTCGGTCCAGATCTGAATCCTATCAATGTCTCTTTGCAGCCTACAACAACCCTCCACCTCATCCACTACTCCACCAATCTTGGTGTCATCAGCAAACTTACTGACCCATCCTTCAGCCCCCCTCCTCCAAGTCATTGATAAAAATCATAAATAGCAGAGGACCCAGCACTGATCCCTGTGGTACACCGCTTTTAACCGGTCTCCAGTCTGAAAATTTTCCATCCACCACCACCCTCTGCCTTCTATGTGATAGCCAGTTACTTATCCAATTGGCCAAATTTCCCTCTATCCCACACCTCCTTACTTTCTTCATGAGCCGACCATGGGGAACCTTATCAAACGCCTTACAAAAATCCATGTATACAACATCAACTGCTCTACCTTCATCCGCACACTTAGTTACCTCAAATAATTCAATCTAATTTGTGAGGCAAGACTTATCTTTCACGAATCCGTGTTGACTATCCCGGAATAAGCTGCATCTTTCCAAATGGTCGTAAATCCTATCCTTCAGGACCTTTTCCATTAACTTACCGACCACTGGAGTAAGACTAACTGGCTAATAATTACCACAGTCATTCCTATTCCCTTTCTTGAACAGAGGAACAGCATTCACCACTCTCCAGTCCTCTGGCACTATCCCCATGGACAGAGGACCCAAAGATCAAAGCGAAAGGCTCTGCAATCTCATCTCTTGCCTCCCAAAGAATCCTTGGATATATCCCATCTGGCCAGGGGAATTGTGGACCCTCAGGTTTTTCAAAACTGCTGATACATCCTTCCTCAGAACATCTACCTCCTCCAGCCTACCCACCTGTATCGCACTCTCATCCTCAAAAACATGGCCCGTGTCCTTGGTGAACACTGAAGAAAAGTATTCATTCAATGCCTCTCCTATTTCTTCTGACTCCATGTACAATATCCCACTACTGTCCTTGTCCGGCCCTACCCTCACCCTGGTCATTCTTTTATTTCTCACGTAAGAGTAAAAAGCCTTGGGGTTTTCCTTGATCCGACCCGCCAAGGACTTCTCATGCCCCCTCCAAGCTCTCCTAAGCCCTTTTTTTTAGCTCATTCCTTGCTACCTTGCAACCCTCAAGCGACCCAACTGAACCTTGTTTTCTCATCCTTACATACTCTTCCTTTTTCCACTTGACAAGACATTCAACCTCTTTTGTGAACCATGGTTCCCTCACACGGCCATTTCGTCCCTGCCTGACAGGGACATACCTAGCAAGGACATGCAGTATTTTTTCCTTGAACAAGCTCCACTTTTCATTTGTGCCTTTCCCTGACAGTTTCTGTTCCCATCTTATGCTCCCTAATTCTTGCGCATCATAATTACCCCTCCCCCCAATTATAAACCTTGCTCTGCTGTATGGCCCTATCCCTCTCCAGTACAAAAGTGAAAGACACCGAATTGTGGTCACTATCTACAAAGTGCTTTCCCACAAACAAATCTAACACTTGGCCCAGTTCATTACCCAGTACCAAATCCAACATGGCTCCCCTCTTGTCGGCCTATCCACATATTGTGTCAGGAAACCCTTCTGCACACACTGTACAAAAACTGCCCGGTTCAAACTGTTCGACCTATAGAGGTTCCAATCAATATTTGGAAAGTTAAAGTCACCCGTGACAACTACCCTGAGACCTCCACACCTATCCATAATTTGTTTTGCAATTTCTTCCTCCACATCTCTATTGCTATTTGGGGGCCTATAGAAAACTCCTTACAATGTGACCGCTCCTTTCCTATTTCTAACTTCGGCCCAGATTACCTCAGTAGGCAGATCCCCTTCGAACTGCCTTTCTGCAGCCGTTAAACTAACCTTGATTAACAATGCTACACCTCCACCTCTTTTACCACCTTCCCTACTCTAACTGAAACATCTATACGCCGGAACTTCCAACACCCATTCCTGTCCCTGTTCTAACCATGTCTTCGTAATAACCACAACATCATAGTCCCAAGTACCAATCCACACTCCAAGTTCACCTACCTTATTCCAGATGCTCCGTGCATTGAAGTAGACACACTTCAACCCACCTTTCTGTCTGCCGGTACACTCCTGTGACCTTGATACCCTCCTCAGTACCTCAATACTCTCAACACTGGCTTCTGGACTACAGCTCATTTTCCCAGCCCCCTGACAAATTAGTTTAAACCCCCCCGAAGAGCAGTAGCTAATTTTCCTCCAGGATATTGGTGCCCCTCTGGTTCAGGTGCAAACCATCCTGTCTGTACAGGTCCCACCTTCCCCAGAATGTGCTCCAATTATCCACGTACCTGAAACCCTCCCTCCTACACCATCCATGCAGCCATGTGTTTATCTGCACTCTCTCCCTGTTCCTCACCTCACTAGCACGTGGCACCGGCAACAAACCAGAGATGACAACATGGTTTGTCCTGGCTCTCAGCTTCAACCCGAGCTCCCTCAATTCCTGTTTTAAATCCCCATCCCTTCTCTTACCTATGTCGTTAGTATCGATGTGTACCACAACTTGTGACTGTTCCCCCTCCCCTTAAGGATTCTGAAAACACGGTCTGAGACATCATGGACCCTGGCACCCGGGAGGCAACATACCATCCGTGAGTCTCTTTCGCTGACACAGAACCATCTATCTGTCCCTCTAACTATCAAGTCCCCAATAAATATTGCTCTTCTGCTCTCCCTCCTTCCCTTCTGAGCCACTGGGACAGACACAGTGCTCGAGGTCTGTTTACCGTGGCTTACCCCTGGTAGGTCGTCCCCCTCAACAGTATCCAAAATGGTATACTTGTTACTGAGGGGAACGACCACAGAGGATCCCTGCACTGACTGCTTCCTCCCAGCCCCTCTCACCGTCACTCATTTATCTTGATTCTTCGGACAATCCATATAAATGTGAGGTAATGCATTTTGGAAGGTCTAATGCAGGTAGGGAATATACAGTGAATGGTAGAACCCTCAGAGTATTGAAAGTCAGAGAGATCTAGGTATAAAGGTCCACAGGTCACTGAAATAGGCAACACAAGTGGAGAAGGTAGTCAATAAGGCATACGGCATGCTTGCCTTCATTGGCTGGGGCATTGACTACAAGAATTGGCAAGTCATGTTACAGCTGTATAGAACCTTAGTTAGGCCACACTTAGAGTATAGTGTTCAATTCTGGTCGTCACACAACCAGAAGGATGTGGAGGCTTTAGAGAGCGTGCAGATGAGATTTACCAGGATGTTGCCTGGTATGGAGGGCATTAGCTATGAGGAGCGGTTGAATAAACCTGGTTTATTCTCACTGGAACGACGGAGGTTGAGGGGCGACCTGATAGAGGTTTACAAAATTATGAGGGGCATAGACAGAGCGGATAGTCAGAGGCTTTTCCCCAGGGTAGAGGGGTCAATTACTAGGGGACATAGGTTTAAGATGTGAGGGGCAAGGTTTAGAGGAGATGTTCGAGGCAAGTCTTTTTTACACAGAATGTAGTGGGTGCCTGGAACTCGCTGTCGGAGGAGGTGGTGGAAGCAGGGACGATAGTGACATTTAAGGGGCATCTTGACAAATACATGAACAGGATGGGAATAGAGGGAAAGGGACCCAGAAAGTGTAGAAGATTTTAGTTTAGACGGGCATCATGGTCAGCACGGGCTTGGAGGGTCAAAGGGCCTGTTCCTCTGCTGTACTTTTCTTTGTTCTTTTGTTCTGAATTCAGAATGTCCAAAGTGCCCAAAAGCACGTCTTTCGGAACTTGTGGGAGGAAACCGGAGCACCCAGAGGAAACCCACACAGACACAGGGAGAACGTGCGGACTCCGCACAGACACTGACCCAAGCCAGGAATCAAACCTGGGACCCTGGCGCTGTGAAGCATTAAGGAGCATTGAGGGAGCATTAAGGTTCAGACAGGGTAATATCACCAGGAACGATGGAGAAATAACAGAAATATTAAATAATTACTTTGCATCATTGATTCCCAGAGAGATAGAACAGGTCAACAGGACATTGAATGCTGAGGAGATTATTGATAACACAAATTAAACTCAAAGAGGATTAAAGCCCCTGATCTGAATGGATTACAGCCACGTATTTTAAAAGATTCTAGGGGAGAGACATTACAGCTCATATTTAATACTTCATGAAAAAGGTTCCGTTCTAGAAGACTGGCAGCTCCGTAATGTAATTCCTATATTTGAAATGGTGGACAGAACATGCCCAGGAAACTATGAAACAATTAGTTTCACATCGGTAAATAATCGAATCCTGAGTAAAGGAGGGAACGTCTAAAATCTGGAAAGATAAACGTAACAATGAATAGTCAATATGTATTTCAAATGCGGAAATCTTTTCTGACCAAAGTTATGTGTCTTGCTGCTTGTGCGTGTGCTGCTTATCATTAGGTGTCAGCAATCTTCCTCTCCAATGTGGTTCCTGAGAATTCCATTGAGTGATCTGAATGGTACGATTAGAGTCAGAGAGTTTTTCCAGGAGAGAAAGAGGCCCTTTGACCCATTGTGTCTCCACCAGCCATCAAGCACCTATTTACTCCAATCCCATTTTCCAGCACTTAGTCCGTAGCCTTCCATGCAATAGCATTTCAAATGCTCATCTAAATACTTCTTAAATGTTGTGAATTTACATTCTTTAGCACACTTTCAGGCAGTGAGTTCCAGATTCCCAACACCCTCTGGGTGAAAAGGTTTTTCTTCGCATCTCCTGTAAACCTCCCGCCATTACCTGAAATCTATGCCCCTGCTTATTGACTCCTCCGGTAAGGGGAATGTTTCCTTCTCTGCCCACTGGTTACTGACCCCTCAGCTAAGATGAAAAGGTTCCTTCCTATTCACCCCATCTATTCACCACTAATTCACTCCATCATTTTACATACCTCAATCAGGTCCCCCTCAGCCTTCTCTGCTCCAAGGAAAACAACCCCAGCCTATCAAGTCTCTCTTGTTAGCTGAAATACTCCAGCCCAGGCCATCCTGGTGAATCTACTCTGCATTTTCTCGAGTGCAATCACTTCCTTCCAGAACTGTACACACTACCCCAGCTGTGGTCTCACCAGCATTTTATGTAACTCCATCATAACCTCCCTGACGCCGGAATGTGGCGACTAGGGGCTTTTCACAGTAACTTCATTGAAGCCTACTCGTGACAATAAGCGATTTTCATTTTATTAAAGGCAAGCATTCCATATTCCTTTTTAACCACCCTATCTACCTGGCATCCTGTCTTCAAGGACCTATGGATATGCCCACCAAGGCCCCTCTACATTTCATCGGGTCCTATCATTTTTTAAAAATAAATTTATATTAGCCAATTATGTTTTCCAATTAAGGGGCAATTTAGCGTGGCCAATCCACCTACTCTGCACATTTTTGGGTTGTGGGGGCGAAACCCACGCAGACACGGGGAGAACGGTAGCATAGTGGTTAGCATCAATGCTTCACAGCTCCAGGGTCCCAGGTTCGGTTCCCGGCTGGGTCACTGTCTGTGCGGAGTCTGCACGTCCTCCCCCTGTGTGCGTGGGTTTCCTCCGGGTGCTCCGGTTTCCTCCCACAGTCCAAAGATGTGCGGGTTAGGTGGATTGGCCATGCTAAATTGCCCGTAGTGTCCTAAAAAGTAAGGTTAAGGGGGGTTGTTGGGGTTACGGGTATAGGGTGGATACGTGAGTTTGAGTAGGGTGATCATTGCTCGGCACAACATCGAGGGCCGAAGGGCCTGTTCTGTGCTGTACTGTTCTAAATCTAAATCTAAACGTGCAAACTCCACACGGACAGTGACCTAGAGCCGGGATCGAACCTGGGACCGCAGCGCCGTGAGGCGGTTGTGCTAACCACTAGGCCACCATCGGGTCCTACCATTGATGATTTATTCCCTTGCCTGGCAGATTCTTTATCCAGCGTGAAACCACAGGCTGACCGTGTGCTGTGTAAAACCTGACATTCCACAGGCCCCATTTTCCTGGAACAACATGAAGAAGCTGCTGCTTTCCAGATCCCTTCATTTCCTCTCATCTGTTTAAAGCCACAAACAGAAAGGTCCAGTTTTCTTCTGGAATTTGAGACAAATCAGCTTCAAAATGATACAGAATTTCAGCCATTGAGAGATCCGAGCTCAGCCCCGCCCCTCATTCACTCTGATTGGCTGGAGGACCAGCCACTCCCGCTCGGTCCTTCAGTCCCGCCCACTATTCCAATTGGCCTGGATCTGCCGTCAATCACTCCCTGGAAATGGTCGATTGGAGCATGCGCAGTGCCAGGAGCAGCTCCAGTTGACGCGGAGGTTCGGAAATTGTCCGTCGATCTGATACCGCCGGGTAAGTCATGAGGGAGGGATGGAGCCGGCAGATGGGTCGGGCGGCTTCATAAAAACCCCCGTTGCAGACCCCGATCCCCGAATCCTGAAGCTCGGATACAGGCAGTTGAAACCGACGAAAGCTGCTCGGGTTTTTCCCTGAGACAGGCCCGGGTGGCCGGACGCATGCGGAAGGAGAAGCGCAGGCTTTGCTCCGCCCTCCCATTCACTCTGATTGGCTGGAGGACCAGCTGCAATCGTTCGGTGTTCCAGCCCCGCCCCCTCTTCCTATTGGTCCGAACCCGCCGTCAATCAGTCCCCGGGCATTGTGAGCTGGAGCAAACCCGTCACCATCATTGTCAGCTCCCTGGTTTGCAGGAAACTGGGAGTGGAGGAAAGAGATGGTGAGATGGGGTTGGATTTCAGCCCAGGGAGGAGGGGTGTGTGGGATGGGGATTTACAGCTTTGGGGGAACAAGAGAGAAAAAAATGTTCCGGAGAAACTAGAATTGCCTGTTCAGAATTTCTATCCTGGACTGACAGTGATGGCTTTTGTAAACTCCTTTTACAGGGGATTAGAATTGGATAATTTGCACACAACAAACTGAACCCAACAGAAAGGTTTGTCTCTTTGCGAATTCTATCCTGCATTGACAGTGATGACTTTTGTAACATGAGAGCTTACAGCTCTCAGGAAAGATTAAATGGAGTGGGGTCCTTTTTCTAATGACAACAACATTGAAGCCTACTCGTGACAATAAGCAATTTTCATTTCAAATACAAGACAGTTATGAATAAATCCAAGGGACCAATACAGACATAATTATGGTTAGGTTCATAATGTGCAACTCATTACCATGGAAATGAGTTGAGGAAAGTGCTGAGATGTTTTCAAAAGGAAACGGGACAAGCACATGAGAGAAAATGGAATCGAAAATCAGCTGAAAGGCTGAGATTTGATAGGTGTGACAGTCGGCGATGTGGGCCGAGTATTGACAGCAGCAGAATCTGTGACAGAATGGCCTGTTTGTGTCTTATATATTCACAATATTTCAATGTAATCTCCTTTTACAGAATATTTGCAGATGCAAACATCATGTCACGATCTGACAGAGTCACTTGATTCATCAGGACCGGCCTTTCAACGTGGAAGGAGAAATATTTGTCTGTTTTGTCTTTGGGAAAATATTTTTAAAATCACTGTGATTGGAAAAGCACCGAGACACAGACATCTAAGTAATTTTCCACAGTTAGCTGGAACTGAGCTTCAACCAATCACACAGCATGAAACTAAATTGCAACATTTACATCAGGGGGACACCGTACTCAGGCTTCAACTGATGATCCAAGCTGGAGAGACATAAGGAAATTCGCACCAAAGGAATCAAGAAGCAGCAATAGGACATTCAGCCCCGTAAGCCTGTTCCACCATTTAATAACATCACGGGTGATCTGATAGTGACCTCAAATCTGCATCCCGCCTACACCTGATAACTTGTCGATAACCATGGAGAAACCGTGGAAATGTGGGGACTGTGGGATGGGATTCAATTACCCGTCCAAATTGGAAACTCATCAACGTATTCATACTGGGGAAAATGCCATTCACATGCTCCCCTGTGTGGGAAGGGATTCACTAGGTCATCATACCTCCTGACACACCAACTTGTTCATACTGATCAGAGGCCGTTTAAATGTGCTGACTGTGGAAAGAGCTTTAAACGCAGAAATGATTTACTGACACATCAACGTATTCACACTGGGGAGAGGCCTTCATCTGCTCTGTGTGTGGGAAGGGATTCACTCTGTCATCCCACCGCCTGTCACACCAACTTGTTCATACTGATCAGAGACCTTTTAAATGTGCTGACTGTGAGAAGAGCTTTAAAAGCAGAAATAGTTTACTGTTACATCAACGCACTCACACCGGGGAGAGGCCATTCAACTGTCTGAAATGTGGGAAGGGATTTAATGCTTCGTCAAACCTCCGGGCTCACCGTCAGGTTCACTCTGACCAGAGACCGTTTAAATGTGCTGACTGTGAGAAGAGCTTTAAAAGCAGAGAGGTTTTACTGATACATCAGCGCAATCACACTGGGGAGAGGCCATTCACCTGCTCTGTGTGTGGGAAGGGATTCACTTGTTCATCCCAGCTTCTGAGACACCAGCAAGTTCACACTGGGCAGAGGCCGTACTCTTGCCCCGTGTGTGTGAAGAAATTCACTCGGTCATCCTACCTGACTACACACCAACTTGTTCACACTGATCAGAAACCTTTTAAATGTTCCGACTGTGAAAAAAGATTTAAAAGTAAACCAAATCTGCTGAAACACCAGCGAGTTCACACTGAAACAGAATCATAGAATTTACAGTGCAGAAGGAGGGCATTCGGCCCATCGAGTGCACCGACCCTTGGAAAGAGCAACTTACTTCAGCCCATACCGCCAACCTAACCCATAACCCCACCTCACGTTTTTGGACACTAAGGGCAATTTAGCATGGCCAATCCACCTAATCTACACATTTTTGGTCCTGTGGGAGGAAACTGGACACCCGGAGGAAACCCACGCAGACATGGGACGAACGTGCAAACTCCGCACAGACAGTAAGCCAAGCTGGGAATTCTGGGGCCCTGGAGTTTTGAAGCAACAGTGCTACCCACTGTGCTACCGTGCGGCTTACACGTGGGAGTGGTACTGGGGAGAGGCTGTTCAACTGCTCCGTGCGTGGGAGGAGATTCACTCTGTCAAATAACCTGCACAGACATCAGCAAGTTCACAGGCAACAGCAGGGTTTGGATTCAGCTGTTGTTGCTGCTGTTAATCACACCCAGGACTGAATGATGCCTGGACGTCAGTTTCCAGTGGGGCTCCACAGTTTTCCGGTATATATCAGTGATTTGGACTGAAATGTATGCACCAGGATTATACGAAAGTTGCTGATGTGTTTTAGACAATGAGGGAGAAAGCCATGGACTGGGTCGGATGGACAGAAAAGTGGTGAATAGAAATTTAGATAATGAGAGGTTAGGAACACACTTCAGTTAACTCCCGATAAAAATAAGGTTATTTCAGGATAATGGAAAAAACTGATTGGTGGGGAAGCTACAATTAATCCTTTTAAAAAAAAGAAATTCAGAGTATCCACTTATTATTTATTTTTTTCCAATTAAGGGGCAGTTAAGCCTGGCCAATCCACGTCACCTGCACATCTTTGGGTTGTGGGGGTGAAACCCATGCAGACACGTGGAGAATGTGCAACCTCCACACGGACAGTGACCCAGGTCCTCAGCGCTGTAGTCCCACTTCCCACTGCTCCACGTGCTGCCCTAGCTACAAATAATTCTAATAACTTTATTGAACAGTTCTCAAATGGAAAGGCACTTGACCACATTAAAGATAAGGATCTGCAAGCGACGTTTGATCTAGCAAGTCATATTTAGGGCAAGATTATAAACAGAGGGCATTCATTTAAAGTGATTAGAAAAAGAAGCAATGCTGAGCAAGGCTAGGAGAGTGGGCAAATAAGTGGCAGATGGAATACAATATGGAAAAGTGTGCGATTATGCAGTTTGGAAGGAGAAATGGAGGCATAGACTTTTTTCTAAATGGGAAAATGCTGAGGAAATCACAAGCACAAAGGGACTTGGGAGTCCTAGTTCAAGATTCTCTTGAGGTTAACGTGCAGGTGCACTGTCGCCTCACAGCGCCGAGGTCCCAGGTTCAATCCCAGCTCTGGGTCACTGTCCGTGTGGAGTTTGCACATTCTCCCCGTGTTTGCATGGGTTTCGCCCCCATAACCGAAAGATGTGCAGGGTAGGTGGATTGGCCACGCTAAATTGCCCCTTAATTGGAAAAAATGAATTGGGTACTCTAAAAAAATTTTTTAATGTTTTAAAAAAAGGTTAACGTGCAGGTTCAGTCGGCAGTTAGGAAGGCAAATGCAATGTATTCATGTCAAGAGGGCTAGAATACAAGACCAGGGATGTACTTCTGAGGCTATATAATGCTCTAATCAGACCCCATTTGGAGTATTATGAGCAGTTTTGGGCCCCGTATCTAAGGAAGGATGTGTTGGCTTTGGAAAGGGTCCAGAGGAGGTTTGCCAGAATGATCCCTGGAATGAAGAGCTTGTCATATGAGGAACGGTTGTGGACTCTGGGTCTGTACCCGTTGGAGTTTAGAAGTATATGGGGGAATCTTATTAAAACACATGAGGAGGAATTTCTTCAGCCGGAGGGTGGTGATTCTGGAAGTTTTTGCCACAGAATGCCGTGGAGGCCAAATCACTGAGTGTCTTTAAGATAGAGATAGATAGGTTCTTGATTAATCGGGGTATGGGGAGAAGGCAGGAGAATGGAGATGAGAAAATATCAGCCATGATTGAATGGCGGAGCAGATTCGATGGGCCGAGTGGCCTAATTCTGCTCCTATGTCTTATGATGTGAAGAAAAACATTCTGTGCTGCATGTGGGATCATGAATGCACTGCTCGAAAATGTGGTGGAGGCAGATTCAATTGATGCCTTGAAAAGAGAATTGGACAACTATCTGTTACTGTCAGATCAGCTATGACCTTATTAAATGGTGGAGCAGACTGGGCTGAATAGCCAACTCCAGCTCCTTGCTCAAATGTTTGAATCTCTTGAGGAGAAAAATATCTGCAGAGTTCAGGGCCAATGACAGGGGATTGTGACTGTTGCAGAAAGTTGGCACAGATACAATTTGTTGAGTGCCTTTGTTTTGTGCTGTCACCTTTCTATGCCACTGTGTTATGAGGGAAATGCAGTGCATCAATGCAAGAGAGGCAGATTGCTCCCTCGATTTGGATTGGATTTGTTTATTGTCACATGTACCGAGGTACAGTGAAAAGTATTATTCTGTGAGCAGCTCAGATCATTTTGTCCATGAAAAGAAAGTAAACTAAAAGAAAATACATAATAGGGCAACACAAGGTACACAATAGACAAAGGCATTGAGTGAAGCATACAGGAGTGTAGTATTAATCAGATCAGTCCATAAGAGGGTCGTTTAGGAGTCGGGTAACAGCGGGGAAGAAGCTGTTTTCAATCTGTTCGTGCGTGTTCTCAGACTTTTTTATCTCCTGCCCGATGGAAGAATTTGGAAGAGTGAGTAAGCTGGGTGGGAGGGGTCTTTAATTATGCAGCCCGCTTTCCCCAGGCAGGGAGGTGTAGATAGAGTCAATGGATGGGAGGCAGGTCTGTGTGATGGACTAGGCTGCGTTCACTACTCTCTGAAGTTTCTTGCAGTCTTGGGCCGAGCAGTTGCCATACCAGGCTGTGATGCAGTCAGATAGGATGCTTTCTATGGTGCATCTGTAAAAATTGGTAAGAGTCAGTGTGGACATGCCAAATTTCCTCAGTTCCTGAAGAAGTATCGGCGCAGTTGTGCTTTCTTGGTGGTAGCGTCGATGTGCATGGACCAGGACAGATTTTTGGTGATGGAAACCCTGTGTCCCAGTGCAGGAGAGGCTGGTTGTTGGGCAGTGTGAGCTGAACATACATGGCTGGATAAAGACTAAGGCAGATGTCAAGACCCTTGGAGTGAAAACAGGTCTGGAGGGAGTGGGTCAAAAAACCTGGGGAGTTGCATTTAGCATGAATCGTGAGTGTGACCCAGTCACAATTATGAACAGTAAACAAACCTATCACTGGTTTGATGATATGATTTACCGTGTCTCAGGTGTTGTAAATACTATACATACTGTAGATCAGCCTGCTTGCTGTCCATGTCTAAGTGATATCTTATCAGAATAATGTGCTTCTGTATTAAATAAAGTATCCAAACCTCTCATTGTGCTTCGTGCCCAGCATCTTGCCTAACTGTGGATCTTCTGTTTTGCTAACTGGGAAATAGAATCTTCCTGTTTACTAATTGCCCAATGGTGGCTGTGTTACCCAGAATCCCCCGCGCTGCAGGAATTCCTGATCAGTGAGTGTACAAGGCCAGTGCGCAGGTGCAGTGTGGGTGTGTGCTCTGAGCATGCTCAGTGTCAGTCATGGTGAGAGAGTGAGGAGGAGTTGGGTTGAACACAACAGTGAGCTGTACCCCTGTGAGACGGGCATCTCCCAGTCTCTGTTTGACTCTCCTGCAGCTTCCTGTCATGGTTGAGTTGGACAAGGAACCCTCATCATTTGAGCTGGAAAAGACCAGTGATTGCTGAGCAAGCAGAGAGGTGCCGGGCAAGGATGGAATTCCAGCTGAACTGCTCACACACAGAAAGTCCCAACGACTGTCACACCTTCCTGCCCTCCCCTTTTGGGCTGTGAGACTGGTCCATGGAACATGTGTGATGCAATAAAAACAGCAGTGACAGAGGAGACAGCATCAACTACAGGGACATCTCACTCCTTAGAGTCAGGGGAAGACCTTCACTAGGGTGATGTTTAAAAGATTCATCTACTTGCAGACTGAGTTTATCCAGAAGCACAGTGCGGTTTCTGTGCTGACAAATCTACAGTGAACATGATCTTCTCCACACACCAGCTACAAGGGAAGAGAACAATTGGGATTTGATCTAAACTGTCAGTACTGAGACAGTGAAATGTTCTAATTTCTGAGTGAAAGTAAACCTTTGTGTGAATCACAATTTACTGGGACAATTGGAAAAGGCACCAAAATGTTTCAATCTCTGAAGATAAATTTCAGCCTTGAAGTTATGTTTCGGAGCTCACAAGCTGTGGGAAGCTTTGTGAATGTTTCCTCTTCCCTTTGAAAAATGAAATGGAATGAAAATCGCTTATTGTCACGAGTAGGCTTCAAATGAAGTTACTGTGAAAAGCCCCTAGTCGCCACATTCCAGCGCCTGTTTGGGGAGGCTGTTATGGGAATCGATCCGTGCTGCTGGCTTGCCTTGGTCTGCTTTCAAAGCCAGCGATTTAGCCCAGTGAGCTAAACAGCCCCTTTTGTAAACAAGCAGAGAAGTTAACCCTTTCCCCTGACAGCACGGCAACAAATTGAAAGAAAGACTTTGACTTTTAAAGATTTGGCTTCATCCCATTTGTTGCGGGCGGGATGGAAATTTGCCGGAACATTTTTTTTGATAATCCTAATCTTTATTGTCACAAGTAGTCTTACATTAACACTGCAATGAAGTTACAGTGAAAGGCCCCCAGTCAGCACATTCCAGAGCCTGTTCAGGTACACAGAGGGAGAATTCAGAATTGTCATGTGAGAGTACCTTTAAGAACTGGGTGTTTATCAAATAGCTGCAGTGAAGACAGACAGCCCAGCTCCATCCACACTCTGATATCACTGCAGCTATTTGAGTTTGCACATTCTCCCAGTCCTGTTGAATTAATCTCGCATTTTCTGTTTTTACTCCATGTGACACACCTTTTTAATCCACTAGTTATATTTATTAAACCACTGCACCATCAACTACCAGGAGCAGTGTGTTGATGTTTCAGCTATTCCAGCCTTGGGTGACTGTGTGGAGGTTGCACAATCTCCCCGTGTCTGTGAGGGTTCCCATCAGGTGCTCCAGTTTTCTCCCACTGTCCAAATATGTGCAGGTTAGATGGACTGACCATGCTAAATTGCCCCTTTATAATATAATCTTTATTGTCACAAGTTGGCTTACATTAACACTGCAATGAAGTTACTGTGAAAAGCCCCGAGTCGCCACATACCGGCACCTGTTCGGATACTGAGGGAGAATTCAGAATTTCCAAATTACCTAACAGCACGTCTTTCCGGACTTGTGGGAGGAAACCGGAGCACCCGAAGGAAGCCCATGCAGTCACAGGGAGAATGTGCAGACCCGACACAAACAATGACCCAAGCTGGGAGTCGAACCTGGGACCCTGGAGCTGTGAAGCAATGGTGCTAACCAATGTGTTACCAAAAATGTTTAGGTGGAGTTACGGAGTTACTGGGTTACGGGGATAGGCTGGAGGCATGGGCTTAAGTAGCGTGCTCTTTCCAATGGCCGGTGCAGGCTCCAATGCTGAATGGCCTCCTTCTGCACTGTAAATTTTAAGATTCTGTAGGATTTTCTCTCTCACAGTCTTCTCCGATGGGTCTGTCTGGTGGTATTTCCCTGACGTCAGCAATGTTGCTTCACAGTGCTAACCACTGTTTGTCTCTTGTATTTCACAACTGTGACAGGGCAGGGACCTGATTGAAAGGATTCAAACATGGGAGTTCTGGGAAAGATGGGCAAGCATTTGGGAGTGACAACATGTTCAAAGAGTTTGGAGAGGAGCGGGAGGTTGAAGATGGGGCAGTAATTTGTAAGGATGGCAGGGTCAAGGGTTTGATTTATTGAGGAGGGGGTGATGATGGCAGATTTGAAGGACAGACGGACAGTACCTGAAGAGAGAGAAATGTTGACAATATCCATGGACACAGGGTAGTTGGCTGATCAGTAGCTCAGTGGGAATAGGGTCGATGGAGCAGGAGCTGGGTCTCATGGACAAGATGAGCTCTGAGAGGGCATGAGGGGAGATGGGTGAGAAACTAGAGAAAGATGTGGGTTCAGGGCTCGGCCAAGGGTGAAATTTAGAGACAGTTTGGTCCGGTGGGCTCGTGGAAGGTAGGGAAGCAGCAGAGGCAGCTGATCGGATTGACTCACCCTCAGTCACAAAGAAGCTCCACAAGCTCCTCACACTTCTTGCTGGAGGTGAGGATGGAAGAGACAGGGGAGAGCGAGAGTACTTCAAAAGGAACTAACTTGTGTCAGAGATATTAAAAAGTTTCAACACACTGCGTATTTCACACAAATCTAATTTATTTGGCTTTTAGCCAGAATATTAGCCACTAATGGGCTGGAGTTTGTTATCAGCAGAAAGAGACCCAAATGAACATGGTTCCTTGTGGCCTCGTTGGTGTGTCAGCAGGTGGGATGACTGAGTGAATCCCTTCCCACACTCGGAGCAGGTGAATGGTCTCTCCCCAGTGTGAACTCGCTGATGCCTCTGCAGGGCAGATGACTGAGTGAATCCCTTCCCACATTGGGCGCAGGTGAATGGCCTCTCCCCAGTGTGAACTCGCAAATGTGCAGTGAGGTCAGATGATCGTCTGAACCCAGTCATGCAGTGAGAGCACCTGAACGGTCTGTCGTCAGTGTGAACACGTTGATGGTGCATCAATTCCCCAGAACTTTTATAGCACTTCCCGCAGTCTGGACATTGGAACAATCTCTCATCAGAGTGAATTCGCTGGTGCGTCTGCAGGGTGGATGACTGAGTGAATCCCTTCCCACACTCGGAGCAGGTGAATGGTCTCTCCCCAGTGTGAATTCGCTGATGTACAGCGAGGTGAGATGCGTGTCTGAACCCAGTCCCGCAGTAAGAGCACCTAAACGGTCTCTCGTCAGTGTGAACTCGTTGATGGTGCATCAGATTCCCAGAACTTTTGTAGCACTTCCCGCAGTCTGGACATTGAAATGGTCTCTCATCAGTGTGAACTCGCTGGTGACTTAGCAGGTCGGATGACTGAGTGAATCCCTTCCCACACTTGGAGCAGATGAATGGTCTCTCCCCAGTGTGAACTCGCTGGTGACTCAGCAGGTTGGCTGAAATAGTAAATCCCTTCCCACACTCGGAGCAGGTGAATGGTCTCTCCCCAGTGTGACTTCGTCGATGAGTTTCCAGATGGGATGGGAAAGTGAATCCTTTCCCACAGTCCACACATTTCCACGGTTTCTCCTCAGTGTGACTGCATTTGTGGCTTGTGAGGCCTGTTGATTGACTGAATCCTCGTCCACACACACAACACGTGTACGGTTTCTCCCCACTGTGAACAATGCTTTTTCCTTCCATGTTCAAAATCCCATGATATGAAGAATATGATAAATTGAGGACTCTGTCAAATCCTGATGTGATGTTTGGTTTGAGTTTCCGGAACTGAAGCCTCCTCTTCGATCACCCTGTGAAATTGTTTTAAAACAGAAAATAGGGAATGAGAGAGAATCCACAAAAACACAAAGGCAGGTTGTGAAATTAATGTGAATTAATCTGATCATTTGTCGGGCCAACACTAAGAAAAAGTGACCATGAAAACTGCTGGATTGTCACAAAACCCAACCGACTTCTTTGGGAGGAGAGAGAAAGAGGTGACGAGGGATTTTATATATCTACAAGTCAGAGTAAAGAGGATAGATGGCAAAGGAAACTCGATCTTGAGCTTCATAAACAGTAATATTGATACCAAAATTATGCTTCTGGTGGCACAGTGATTAGCACTGCTGCCTCACAGCGCCAGGGACCCGGGTTCATTTCCGGCCTTGGTGACTGTGTGGAGTTTGCACTTTCTCCCCATGTCCGTGTGGGTTTCCTCCAACAGTCCAAAAAAGGGAAAGTTAGGTGGATTGGCCTTGATAAATTGCCCCCAAGTGTCCAGGGATGTGCAGGTTGACTGGGGCTTTGGGGTTGTAGGGCCTAGGCAGGATGCCCTTTCAGAGAATCACTGCAGATTCGATGGGCCGAATGGCCTCCTTCTGCACTGTAGGAATTCTATGGTTCTAATTCTATTCTATGAATCCTTATAAAGCTCTGGTCACCACTCTTCAGGAAGGATGTGAAGGTTCTTGGAGAAGGTGCAGAGGAGATTTACCAGAATGGTTCCAGCAAAGGAGGTTGAGGGGAGATTTGATTCAGGGACACAAGATTATGCCAGATTTCCATCAGGTAGACAAAGAAACTCTGTTTCCATTCACTGATCGTACAAACAGTCGGGACACTGATTTAAAGTTTTGGGTAAAACCTGGATTGAACGATATAAGGTCCTGAGGGGTCTTGACAGGGTCAATGTGGAGAGGATGTTTCCTCTTGTGGGAGAATCTGGAACAAGGGGTCACTGTTGCAAAATAAGGGGTTGCCCATTTCAGATGGAGATGAGGATTTTTTATTCTCTTGAGGGTTGTAGGACTTTGGAAATCACGTCCTTAAAAGGCAGTGGGAGCAGGAATTCTCTTTGCCCTGCACAGGAATTGTGATGAACATGGATCTGTTCATCAGCATGAATTGTCATTCAGCAGAATTGGGACGGTGTATATTAGGCACAGCAGAGAGAATGGAGGGAGTGTGTGTGAGATAGAGATATACAGGTTTTGGGAATGCGAGAGGAAGGAATATTCCATAGAAACGAGCACTATGTGTTGTGAATATCCTGAATCGAAAGAGAAAATGCTGTGTCGCCACCTAGGGTGGCCACGTCCCATTTACAAAATGGACACTTGCAGAGAATGAAGGGAAAATTGGACAATCCTAAGAAAACAAGCAGGTACAAGGTTTGTCTGTGGATTGAAGTTTGCAGCTCCCAGACAAGACCGATACTGCAAAGCCATGAGCTATCTCTACAGGGACAAAAGAGAAACATTTAAGCAAACAATACCAGAGCAGACTCCCCGGCGCCAGTGAGACTAAAACAAAGGCAGACCAACGGTCACCTAGGGCCCGCCCAGCGATCAGGCAGCCACCCCTTTATTGGAGAAAATCAATACAGATGATTAGGATGTGGTCCAATTAATTGGGGCCAAGTTCAGGGCCCGCCCACAAGAGCGCGAAGCCCCTTTGGGGTATAAAGAGGAGCCCCCAAGACAGATCGGTCTCTTCTTCTTCATCTTGGCCTTGGCTCTCAGCGACGAGAGACCCGCCAAGCACCAGTCAATGCACGCTACGAGATAGGTGCTCCTAGCTACTGTTCTATACAAGTTCGATGCCAGTAGCCTCAGAACCGGACAACGGCCATTGTTCCTCTGACTGAGTGGGCACCCAAAGCTAAGTATAGGCTTTTAGTAGCAGTAATTGTTTAGTGAGTAGAGTTTGTGCATGAGTATAATTGACTGTGTGTTTAAAAAATGTGCGTTGATTTCAAACTTACTAACTGGTGTATTGAGTCTTTGATCAGTATTCGGTTTTGAACCTTGTGGCGGTATCGAAAAGATACCTGGCGACTCTTGAGCAAGCATAATTAGAATTAAGGACAGCGACCATATTAACCGCCATAACCAGAGCCAATTAAGGAGAGAGCATAATGAGCAACAGCTGGAAAATCTCAGCAGGTCCGTCAGCGTCTGTAGGGAGAGAAAAGAGCTAACGTTTCGAGTCCGATGACTCTTTGTCAAAGTTTTGACTACGGCGCTAAGGACCCGGGTTTGAATCCTGGCTCTGGGTCACTGGCCGTGTGGAGTTTGCACATTCTCCCTGTGTGTGACTGAGTTTCACTCCCACAACCCAAAGTTGTGCAGGTTAGGCGGATTGGCCATGTTAAATTGCCCCATAATAATTGGGTACTCTAAATTTATAATTAAAAAAATACTTTTCACTGTACCTCACTGAGCCTTCTTAAAAATTATTTATTAATGGGAGGTGGGCATCACTGCCTGGACCAGCATTTACTGCTCATTCCAATTGCGCTTGAACTGCGTGTCCTGTGAGGCTATTTCAGAGGGCACTTGAAATCAACCACAACATTGCTGTGGATCTGGAGTCACGTGGCGTAAGGAGAGCAGATTTCCTGAAGGACATTAGTGAACCAGATGGGTTTTTACAACAATCCACAATGTCATCATTACCTTTTAATTTGACACTTTTATTCAATTTCAATATCTGTCATAGACAGATTGGATCCCAGATCCCCAGAGCATTAACCTGGGTCTCCGAATTACTCGCCCAGTAACAATACCATTACACCACTGCCTGGCCACATAGTCTTGGCAGAATATGATGGTAACTTCTCAAAATTATAAAGTAATTTATTTTTTCAAACAAATTCTAGTGATTTGAAACAAACCTGTTGGGCTTTAACCTGGTGGTGTCAGACTTCTCTCAGTGGGATGATTCTGGAGGGTTTGCACCAGCTCAGGGGGCGGGACTGGAGGACTGACCGAGAGCGGCTGGTCCTCCAGCCAATCAGAGTGAATGGGAGGCGGGGCAAAGGCGGGGCTCTCGCTCCGTCCGCATGCGCGCGGCCACATGGGCCTGTCTCGGGGAAAAGCCCGAGCAGTTTTCGTCGGATCAATTGCCGCATCCGAGGTTCGTATTCGGAGTTTGGGGCCCACACGGAGTGTCTATGTAGCCTCCCGTCCCATTCACCGGCTTTGACCATGACTCACCCGAGCTGGATCTGCCCAACCGAAGATTTCCACCCAACCTGCTGAATCCTCAGCTGTCATCGGCACTGCGCATGCTCCAGATCACGTGGGCGACCGGGGCTCCGTTCCGTCCCCCGGTACCGCCTCTCTCTTCCTATTGGTCCATAGCTGCCGTCAATCACTGCCTGGGCATTGTGAGCTCGAGCATGCGCAGTGTAGATGCTGCACTCGGCCGGGGGGTTTCACTGAAACCCGGTGGAGGTTCCAAACCCCAATAAGAAGTTTCCGGGCCCGGGTTTGGGTTTGCATCGAGCGGGGGGACAGCTGCGGCCTGCTCCCGGTGACAGGCCTGAGTTAACGGCCGCCGTCTTTATAGAGGCTGCAAACCCGCAGGGGGCAAAACATCAGAGTTAGAGTTTGTTGTGACACCAATGGGATATTGTAAAACAGGAGGTCAGGGTTACAGTCAACAACAACTTAGAACATAGAACAGTACAGCACAGAACAGGCCCTTCGGCCCTCAATGTTGTGCCGAGCAATGATCACCCTACTCAAGCCAACGTATCCACCCTATACCAGTAACCCCCATCTATTTTTAGGACACTAAGGGCAATTTAGCATGGCCAATCCACCTAACCCACACATCTTTGGACTGTGGGAGGAAACCGGAGCACCTGGAGGAAACCCACGCACACACGGGGAGGACATGCAGACTCTGCACAGACAGTGACCCAGCCGGGAATCGAACCTGGGACCCGGGAGCTGTGAAGCATTTATGCTAACCACCATGCTACCGTGCTGCCCCATATAGCTTCTATTTATATAACACCTTTAACATCATAAATCATCCCAGTCAACTTCACAGGAACATTATAAAACAAAGTGAGACACCCAGACACAAAAGGAGATATTAGGACAGGTGACCAAAAACTTGGTCAAAGAGGTGAGTTTTAAAGAGTCTGAAAGGAGGTAAGTGAGGTGGAGACGGGGTGGTTTAGGGCGGGAATTCAGTGCTTGGGGCTGAGGGAACTTAAAACCATGGCGGAGTAATTAGAATCGGGGGTGTGGAAGAGTCCAGGATCAGAGCTGTGCAGATATCTCAGGGTGTTGTGGAGCTGGAGGAGATGACAGACACAGGGAGAGACGACGCCATGGAGGGATTTGAAAACAAGGGTGGGAATTGACTGGGAGCGAATGCAAGTCTCGGAGCACAGGGTTCATAGGGGAAAGGAACTTGCTGTGAATTAAGACATGGGTAGCAGACTTTTGGCTTTAGGTTTTCAGAGGTAGAATCTGGGAGAGCAGCCAGATGTGTGATCGAATTGTCAAATCAGGAGGTAACGATGGCAGGACCAAGGTTTCAGCCCCAGTCGCACAGACACAGGAGAGAGGCCGGGTAATGTAATGCAAGTGGAAACAGGGGGTCTTAATGATAGTACAGACATGAGTCCAAAGATGTGCAAGTTAGATGGATTGGCCATGCTAAATTGTCTTAAGTGTGCAAAAAGGTTAGGTAGGGTTACAGGGATAGGGTGAGAGTGTGTGCTTAGCTAGGGTGCTCTTTCCAATGGCCGGTACAGACTCAGTGGGCCAAATGGCCTCCTTCTGCACTGTAAGTTCTTTGAGGTCAGAAGCTCATATTGGGATCAAATGTGAAACCAAGTTTACAAAGAGACTGGCTAAGTCTCAGACTGTTGCCATGGAGACGGATAGAGTCGGAATGTCAGGAATGGAGATTGGAGCAGGGACCGAACAGTGGATTCAGTCTTCTCCATATTTGATTGAACTTATTTAATAAGCAGGAAGAGAACCAGAATGGGCCCTACGTCTAATATAATTAGTTTGAGGTTGAGGAAGAACAAAGGAAACCCTAGAAGATTTGGAGGAACGACCTTCGCGATTGCTCATCAAATCTCCACACAGTCAGTTCTGGACACAAGGTTCACCTCTGTTATTTTGTCGGCTCAGTCAGGGTAATTCAGATTAATGTCTGTCACAAGCCATGGATGAAGTGATTTATAAAGCATATTCTTATCTCTAATTATATAACTTTGGTAAAAAGATACTGAGATAATGATCGAATACTTTATTTGGATTTCATCCCAGGGAGGAGGGAGAGTGTGTGGGACGGAGATTTGCAGCTTTGGGGACAGGAGAGAAAAAAATGTTCCTCAGAAACTGGAATTAACTGTTCTGAATTTCTATCCTGTACTGATGGTGTGACCATTGTAAACTCCTTTAACAGGGCATTAGGAGAGGATTTTCAGACAGGAAACAAACCAAATATCACATTAAGATCCGACAATGTCACTTATTTGATCAGGACCTGAATATCCTTAGACTATGAATGTGGAATGAAAAATGTTTGTTCTGTTTGTGGGAAAATATTTCACACATCAGTGTGACTGGAAAAGCACCGAAGACCATATAACACACACCTGAGTGAGTGTGTTCCAGTGAACTGACTGTGGAAAGTGCTTTAACCAGTTACAGCCTGAAAAAACACACCATTCACTAAGGGGGGGGAAACCATACAGGTGTTCTGTGTGAGGACCAAGCTTCACTTGATTGTCTAAAGAGGAAACACACAGACACTGACTCCATGGAGATACTGTGGAAACGTGGAGATTGTGGAAGTTGGATCTTCAACAGTTTAATGAGATCGAGCCAAAGGGGCAAAGGGTAAGTCATACAGACAAGATGAGCTCTGACAGAGCATGATGGGAGATAGGATAGTTTGGCCTGGGCTTACGAAATCCAACCAACTGTCCTGGCTTGAGACAATTCACACCTCTTTAACCTGTGATTATCCCTCTCTCCAGTTACACATCTGGACCTGTAAAGACTTAATTACCTGCAAAGACTCGGATTCAAAGTACCATCTTGCATCATTTGACTATATATGTTTGTGGAACCCAGCTCTTCATTTACCTGTGGAAGGAGCTGCGATCCGAAAGCTAGTCATTCGAAACAAACGTGTTGGACTTTAACCTGGTGTTGTAAGACTCCTTACCGTTCCCACCGCAGTCCAACGCCAGCATCGCCACATCATAAATGGGAAGCATTTAGGGCAGCACGTGGCACAGTGGTTAACATTGCAGCCTACGGTGCTGAGGACCTGGGTTTGAATCCCGGCCCTGGGTCACTGTCCGTGTGTAACTTGCACATTCTCCCCGAGTCTGCATAGGTTTCACCCCCACAACCCAAAGATGTGCAAGTTTGGTGGGTTGGCCACACTAAATTGCCCCCCAAAAAACTTTGTTTAAATAAAAAGAGAAGCATTTAATGCTTCTGACGGTTTTGAACCAGGAACCTTTTGCGCGTTAGGTGAATGTGATAACCTCCATGCTACAGAAACAGCTGGCAGCACAGTACCCAATGGCCCTGTGCAACATTCAACTGCACAGTCTTGCTGCAGCTTTCAATGGTTCAGCTGGGAGGCCAGGTCACTGATTACATGAAGACAGCTGTTCTTCTAAAACAGATGTCTCAACTTGTAAGACCATAACATATAGAACTTATATTGAACTTCAGCATTTGTTCAGTAAATATCTAATGGAACAATGCTCTCTGTTCAATCATTAATGCATAATTCTTATCTTCCTACAGTAAATTTCCACCAATTTTACTCAATATCTGTTGCATTATTCAATGTTGAACCTCAGTATATTTATTTGTTATATATGACTTTTTTTGAATTGAATAGCTCTCGAGTCTTCACTCTGAATAACTCTGAAATATACACCATTGAATTGCAAACATGACTGAGTAATACTGGGTTTCACTGGGTAATACAAATCCCATGAATCTTGGTTCAGTTTCACTTCAGACAGCTTTTGAACAAAGTCAAATATAGTTAAATGGAAGTGAATTGAGAATAATGTGTTGCTTATATTTGACCCCTCTGTGTTTTGGTGTGAAACATTCTGCAGCCTAAATACCGTTCATGTCTAAGAAAGGAGGGGTGACAGCAAATCATTACTGAGCCTGGATTTCCTCATCTCCCTGAGTGGCTTTTCCTGTTTCTCCATCATGAAGGCCAAATTTTTCAAAAAGGTGGTTCAGTTAAATCTCTGCTATTTCCTCCATTTCAGTTCTGTCTATATGAGCACACATTACCATTCAATATGTTTTGGGTGGTGATTAATCTGCATCTACAACGCCATTAAATTCTTTTGTAAACTGAGCAAACTGCCAAGATCCGCACTTTGTTTTTTCATGTATGGAACGATCTGTCTGGACTGTATGCAGAACAATACTTTTCACTGTACCTCGGTACACGTGACAATAAATCAAATCCAATCAAAGAGACAGTTTCTTACTCGTCTTCAGATTGAACAATGAGCCGCCTTAAAAATTATTCATTCATGGGAGGTGGGGGTCACTGGCTGGACCAGCATTTACTGCTCATTCCAATTGCCCTTGAACTGCGTGTCTTGTGAGGCTATTTCAGAGGGCACTGACAAATCAACCATAACATTGCTGTGGACCTGGAGTCACGTGTAGGCCAGATCACATAAGGAGAGCAGATTTCCTGAAGGACATTAGTGAACCAGACGGGTTTTTACAACAATCCACAATGTCATCATTAGACTTTTAAGTTGAGACTTATTCAATTTCATTATCTGTCACAGGGAGATTCAATCCTAGAGCATTACCCTGGGTCTCTGGATTACTAGCCCAGTAACAATACCATTACTCCACTGCCTGGCCCACACAGTCTTGGCAGAATATGATGTCTTGAAACTTCTCAAAATTACAAAGTAATTTATTTTTTCAAACAAATTCTGATAGCTCTTCAGTTTCTGGAAACATTTTGGTTGAAGATGTTTGTTTTTTAAAATAAGGATCTAGTCTTTACAATACACCAATTCGCTGATGATAATCAATGTTCACTGTTCACTACAGAATAATCATTAATTTAATTGGTGTTTTTTGTTATGAAATAAATATATAGTTAATATAGAAAAGGTACAGAAGGTGAAATGGTTGCAGGAAGCCACATGCTCGAGGTATAAAAGGGCTTCCTTGACCTTGTTACTAATGACAGTGAATACACTATGAAAATAACAATTTTAAAACTAAACGTGATTACACATCCTTACTTACAGCTTCTTACATTACAACAGTGAGTATGATTCAAAGGAACTCCATTGGCTTTAAAACACTTTTGGAGATTCAGTGGGAGTGAGGTTTAAAGAAATGTACATTTGTTCTAATTGTTCACAAACTCGGATATATTACACTCGGTGTCCTCACCAGAATCATTGATAAAGATTTGAGTCTTCATTTTGTGTAATAACCAAGGTATTATCACCATTTTCAATACTCTATGAAACTCCAGACACACCATATGCACAATTATTTGTTGTAAAACACAGTGAGTTGTTGTGATTTGGAATGCACTGTCCATAAATGGTGTCAGAATCTCATTGGACAGCTTGGGGGAGTTAGTGGGGAAGTTTGGGCTCCGCCCCAGGAACATGTTTAGGTACATCCAGGTGAAGGCGTTTTCCAGGCAGCAGGTGGAGGGGTTCCCCTTGCTGCCCTCACAAGGGGTACGGGATAGGGTGCTCTCGGGAGTGTGGGTCGGAGGAGGGTGGATCTCGGACATATACCGGGTAATGCAGGAGGTAGACGAGGCCTCGGTGGAGGAACAGAAGGGGAAATGGGAAGAGGAGCTGGGGGAGGAGATTGAGGAGGGGACGTGGGCGGATGCCCTGGAGAGAGTGAATTCCTCCTCTTCCTGTGCGAGGCTTAGCCTCATACAGTTCAAGGTGCTGCATAGGGCCCACATGACTGGGTCGAGGATGAGCAGGTTTTTTGTGGGAGAGGACAGGTGTGCTAGGTGCTCAGGGAGCCCAGCGAACCACGCCCATATGTTTTGGGCGTGCCCAGCGTTGGGGGAGTTTTGGAAGGGGGTAGCAAGGACGGTGTCGAGGATGGTGGGATCCAGGGTCGAGCCAGACTGGGGACTCGCAATTTTTGGGGTTGCAGTGGAGCCGGGAGTGCAGGAGGCGATAGAGGCCGGTGTTCTGGCCTTTGCGTCCCTAGTAGCCCGGTGGAGGATCTTGCTCCAATGGAAGGATGCGAGGCCCCCAAGCGTGGAGGCCTGGATCTCTGATATGGCGCCGTTCATTAAATTGGAGAGGGTGAAATTTGCCCTGAGGGGATCAGTACAAGGGTTTTTCAGGCGGTGGCAGCCTTTTCTGGACTTCCTAGCGGAACGGTAGGGAAATAGGCCGCCAGCAGCAACAACCCGGGGGGGGGGGGGGGGGGGGGAACTGTACACATGGGTTTGTGGAGGGTGCTATCTCTCTCTTTTTTGTTTTTTTCTTTTTCTTTGTTTTTGTTCTTTCCTTTTGTTTGAAGTTGCTCTTGAAGCTGGGGGCGGGGTATTGTTTATGGGGTGTTACCGCGGTTGTTTGTTAATAGAGTTAAGATGTTTATATTTTGTATTTTGTAAAAATTTCAATAAAAATTATTTAAAAAAAAAAAAGAATCTCATTGGACTGTAACTTCCAAAAGGGAATATGGTACATTCTGAAACAGAAAACAAAATAGTTGAACTATGGGATTAAATGGGTTGCTGAACAAAGAGCTGGCACAGGAGAAATGGGCCAAATGGACTGCTCTGTGCTCTAGCAGCCTTGTGTACATGTAAAGGGAGTGGTAACGAACTGGAACCTACTGCCTATGAGGATAGGAGATGCAGAGATGACGGAAGGATTTGAATAGAAAATTGGACAGGCACTGAGAGAAATAAACCCACAGGGATTTGGGGATAGAACGGGGCAATGGACAGAAAGGCTTGCTCTACAGAGAGCCAACACGGTCTCAAAGGGCTGAATGGCTCCATTCCTCACCCTCCAGATGCTGTTATTTCATGAGAGAAATTCAGCTGCTCCAGTCTAACTGGAGTCCCTCATCTCTTGTGCCATTCTTGTCAATGTCCTCTACACCCTAACTAAGAACTTCACGTTTTTCCTGAAGTGTGGGGCCCATATATAGGGTTCCATTCCAGAGGGATAGAATTGAAAAGCACAGAGGAAATGTTCAACTTGTTTAAAACGATGGTTCGACGACACTGGGAGCTCTGTCAACATTGGTGATCTCCATTGAGAAAAATGAAATAGAGGCACTGGATAAGGTGCAACAAAGATTCATAATATACAGAACTGAGAACATTTAACACTTGGGAAAGCCTGGGGCTGCTTTTTCTGGAAAACAGAAGGTTGATGGAAGTCTTTGAGATTATGAAGGGATTCAATAATCCAATAGGAATTTCAGTCGAAACCTCTTGAAATGAAATGAAATGAAATGAAAATCGCTTATTGTCACGAGTAGGCTTCAATGAAGTTACTGTGAAAAGCCCCTAGTCGCTACATTCCGGCGCCTGTCCGGGGAGGCTGGTACGGGAATTGAACCGTGCTGCTGGCCTGCTTTAAAAGCCAGCGATTTAGCCCAGTGAGCTAAACCAGCTCCTCTTTACCTGAGTGGTGAGAATATGGAACTCACTAACACAGTGAGTGGTTGAGGTGAACAGCATGAATCCATTGAACGTAAAGTGAGATACATACATGAGGGAGAAAGGAATAGGAGAAGCTAATGGAGGGAGATGTAGAGGATCATGTGGAGCATAAATGCTGACAGAGACCATGGCTAACCTCAGCTGGTATGGGAAATAAACCTGTGCTGTTGGTGTCACTCAGCACAAACCAGCCAACTGAGCTAACTGATACCTGTGTAAATCTGTAATAATTCCTTAAATATTACTGATTGCCTGTCTCCCACCATACTGTTTAATGTTGTTCCTCAGTGCACTTCATACAACTTGCCCCTCATACCCTGATAGTTTTCTTCTGTGAGAAGCACCAAGATAAATTAAACAGAAGAATCAAGGCACAGGCTTGGAGGGCCAAAGGGCCTGTTCCCATGCTGGTCCTTTCTTTGTTCTTTTGTCGCTAAGCATGCAGGTACAGCAGGCAGTAAAGAAGGCAAATGGTCTGCTAGCCCTCAATGCGAGCGGATTCAAGTGCAGCAGCAGGAATATCTTGCTGTCATTATACAGGGCCTTGGAGAGGCTGTACCTGGAATATTGTGAGCAGTTTTTGCCTCCTTATCTGAGGAAGGATGTTCCTGCTCGAGAGGGAGTGCAGCGGTTTTCCAAGCTGATTTCTGGGATGGTGGGACTGACGTACGAGAGATTGAATCAGTTAGGATTGTATTCGCTGTCGTTCAGAATACTGGGGGGGGGGGTGGAAATCTCATAGAAACCTATAATATTCTAACGGTAGATAAGGCTGGTTTAGCTCAGTGAGCTAAACAGCTGGTTTGTGTTGCAGAACAAAGCCAGCAGCGCGGGTTCAACTCCTGTACCAGCTTATCCAAACAGGCTCCAGAATGTGGTGACTAGGGACTTGTCACAGTAGCTTCATACTTGTGACTATAAAAGATTATTATTATTAGACGCAGGTAAGATTTTCCCGATGATGGGAGTGTACAGAACCAGAGGTCGCAGTCTGAGGATACGAGGTGGACCATTTAGGACAGAGATGAGGAGTAATTTCTTCAACCAGAGAGTGGTGTGCCTGTGGGATTTGTTCCCACAGGAAATAGTTGAGGCCAATACATTGTATATTTTCAGGAAACAGTTAGATATCGCACTTAGAGTGAAGGGGATCAAAGGATATGAAGGGGAAAGCAGGATTAAGATATTGAGTCGAATGATAAGCCATGATCATAATGAATGGCAGTGCAGGCGCAAAGGGCCAAATGATCTGTTCCTGCTGCTATTTTCTATGTAATCCCTTCCCGCACTAAGAGCAGGGGAATGGTCTCTCCCCAGTGTGAACTCGCTGATGTTTCCGCAGGTTGGATGAATGGCTAAATCCCTTCCCACACTGAGAGCAGGTGTATGGCCTCTCCCCAGTGTGGATTCGCTGGTGTGACTGCAGGCCGGATAACTGAGTGAATCCCTTCCCACACTGAGAGCAGGTGAATGGCCTCTCCCCAGTGTGAATTTGTTTATGTTTCCGCAGGGCAGATGAATCAATGAATCCCTTCCCACACTGAAAGCAAGTGAACGGCCTCTCCCCACTGTGAACTCGCTGGTGTGCCTGCAGACTGGATAACTGAGTGAATCCCTTCCCACAGAGGGAGCAGGTGAATGGCTTCTCCCCAGTGTGAACTCGCTGGTGTGTCTGCAGACTGGATAACTGAGTGAATCCCTTCCCACAGAGGGAGCAGGTGAATGGCTTCTCCCCAGTGTGAACTCGCTGGTGCCTCTGCAGGTTGGATAACTGTGTGAATCCCTTCCCACACTGAGAGCAGATGAATGGAACATCCCCATTGTGCACTCGCTGATGTTTCCGCAGGGTGGATAAATCCATGAATTCTTTCCCACACTGAGAGCAGGTGAATGGCCTCTCCCAAGTGTGACTGCGTTGATGAACCTCCAGCACAGATGGGGCTTGGAATCCCTTCCCACAGTCCCCACATTTCCACGGCTTCTCCATGTTTTGGGTCTCGCCGTATCTCTCCAGGTTGGACAATCAGTGGAAGCCTTGTCTACACACAGAACATGTGCACTGTCTCTCCTCACTGTGAATGGAGTGATGATTTTTCAGGTTGTGTATCTGGTTTGGATTGGATTGGATTTGTTTATTGTCACGTGTACCGAGGTACAGTGAAAAGTATTTTTCTGCAAGCAGCTCAACAGATCATTCAGTACATGGAAGAAAAGGGAATTAAACAAAATTCAAGAAAATACATGAGAATACATAATAGGGCAACACAAGGTTGAAGTTCCATCCACAGTCAGTTCACTGGAACACTCTCACTCGGGTGTGCGTTGTGTGGGTCTCGGTGCTTTTCCAGTCACACTGATATTTCCACAGTCAGCTCACTGGAACACTCTCACTCGGGTGTGTGTTGTGTGGGTCTCGGTGCTTTTCCAGTCACACTCATATTTAAAATCTTTTGAAGCCGACAGATTGGACAAACATTTCTCCTTCTCGCCGATGATATTCAGAGCCCGTTGATATTCAGGTCAGAAGGAATCGAGTGAGTTTGTCATATCGAGATGCAATGTTTGAGATTTCTGATTATAATTCATCCCCTTCCAACATCCTTTAAAAACAATTTAGAAAAGTCATCAGTGAGCACAGGATAGAAATTCACAATAACTTCATTGCAATGGAAGCCTACATGTGACAATGAAGATTATTCTTATTAAAATTCAGAGCAGACAATTCTAGTTCCTATGGAACATTATTTCTTCTCTCATTCTCCAAAAGCTGTAAATCTCCATCGCACACAATCTCCCTCCATTCTCACTCTGCTGTATCTAATATTCACCCTCCCAATTCTCCTGAAGGTGCTGATTCATGTTGATGCCGGAAGGCCCCTCTGTGCAGAGCATGCGCTGTGCTGCTCCGGGCTCAGCGCAGCCGCAGTGAGAGTGAGTGTGGCTCCCAGAGGCTGAATGAGAGCCGCCGCGAGCGGGGACAATGGTGAGAACCCAAACCCCCCAATAAGACCCATTGGTTTTATTGTCAGTCTGCAGACAGGAGCTGGAGAACTGAACCCAGGCAGAGGAGAGGGAGGGAGAAAACTGGGAGTGGAGGAAAGAAATGGTGAGATGGGTTTGGATTTCAGCCCAGGGAGGAGGGAGAGTGTGTGGGACGGGGATTTACAGCTTTGGGGGAAACAAGAGATGAAAAAATGTTCCAGAGAAACTAGAATTGCCTGTTCAGAATTTCTATCCTGGACTGACAGTGATGGCTTTTGTAAACTCCTTTTACAGGGGGTTAGAAGTGGAGAATTGGCCTAGAGAAAACTCCAAACCAAACATCACATTGAAATCTGACAACCACTCGATTCATCAGGAGCAGAATATCATCAGTCTTTGAAACTGGAAGGAGAAATGTTTGTCTGTTCAGTTTCAGCAGTGCGACTGCAAAAGCACCAACCCCCCCCCCCCCCCCCCCCACCCCCCCGAAGTGAGAGTGTTCAAGTGAACTGACTATGGAGAGAGCTTTAACCAGTTACACAGCCTCAAAAAAAGTATCACTGCAGGGAGAAATTATACGCCTGTTTGTGTGTGGACAAAGCTTCAACCGGGAGAGACATAAGGATACCCTCACCATGGAGAAACCGTGGACTGTGGGAAGGGATTCAGTTACCCATCAAAGGTCACACTGGGGAGAGGCTGTTCATCTGCCCCATTTGTGGGAACAGATTCACCCATTGATACAATCACACACCAGCGAGTTCACACTGAGGAGAGACCATTCACCTGCCCTGTGTGTGGGAAGGGATTCACTCGGTTATCCCACATTGTGACTCATCAGCTTGTTCACACCAATAAGACACCGTTTAAAACGTCCTGACTGTGAGAAGAGTTTTAAATGTAAAAAGGATCAACGTACTGTAGCCCTCTAAAATGGACTCCAGTCTACAAAATGGAGAACTGCTAAGACTGCAGGGAAAAACAGCCATAGTAAAGACACACAGCTTGCAGTAGCATTTTGCACATACAAAACCGGTTTCAAGGCAGGTGCAGAGACTCAGCCAAAGGTGCAAATAGGAAAGCGATCTGCATACTAATGAGATGATACCGGCCCAGTCCCAGATACAATAGAAACATTTTAAGTATCGATTGATACTTTCTATAGCTACCCAGCCAGAATGGCGCCAGAGAACCCAGGTCAGTGACCCCTAGGAACCACCCCCGCCATCGAGGAACGACTCCAGGATAGGGGAATTCGAATGATATCGATTGGGAAAGACCCAATCGATACCTAGCAGGTGAAAGAGCCCGCCCCAAGGGGCACGGACATCTAGGACCTATAAAAAGGGTCAAGCCCATGATTCGGTCTGTTGCTTCCAGACTCCGGCCCAGATCTGTTGCTTCCAGACTCCGGCCTAGGCTGTTGCATCCTGACTCCGACCCCAGCCTCCAGATCCTGTCTTTCATCACTGGCCGTTGAGCATCAGCCATCTATCAGTAAGTGCCAAACAACGATCGCTACGTGACCCAGGCATTGCTTATACTCTTGCCGACTATTAGTGAACAGAAGGTGCAGACCAGAAAGAAACAAAGGCCTTGTCCCCTGACCTTGCTGGTTCCTACTTAGATAAGTATTTAGTCGTTTAATAGTAGAAATAAGTATTAGTCTTTTAGCGTGTGAATGAGTATTTATTATATCTGTTATAATAAACACTAATTGTTTAGACTTACTGATCGGTGTTAAGACTTATTGCTTTGAACTTGACCTTGATAACTTGTGACGGTGTCTATAACGGCACCTGGCGACTCCTGAGCATAGATACAGATACAGAGCCCAACCAGTGTTAAGCACATGTCCTTTAAATGGAGGCGTGTTAATCACACTAACAGTAGAACGAGCAACAGTACTCACACTGGGGAGAGACTGTTCACCTGCTACGTGTATGGGAAAGGATTCATTCAGTCATCCCACCTGCAGACACATCAACTTGTTCATTCTGGTAACAAATCTTTTAACTGTCCTGACTGTGAGAAGAGCTTTAAAAACAAAAATAATTTATTAACACCAATATGCTCACACTGGGGAGAGGCCATTCACCTGCCCTGTGTCTGGGAAAGGATTCAACCGTCCATCTACCCTATTGAACCACCAGAGAATTCACACCGGGGAGAGGCCATTCACCTGCTCTGACTATGGGAAGGGATTCATTAATTCATCCAACCTTCTGATATACCAGCAACTTCATACAGGGGATAGACCGTTCACCTGCTCTGACTGTGGGAAGGGATTCACACATTCATACAACCTTCTGACACATCAGCAGGTTCACAGTGAGGAGGGACCGTTCACTTGCTCAGTATGTGGGAATGGATTCACTCGTTCATCCAACCTATTGAATCACCAGCGAGTTCACACTGGAGAGAAGCCGTTCAGCTGTTCTGTGTGTGGGAAGGGATTCAGTCAGTCATCCAACCTGCTGACACACCAGAGAGTTCACAGTGGGGAGGGGCCGTTCACCTGCTCCAGATGGGGGAAGGAATTTTCTTCTTTATTTTATCCTCTGAAACACCATTGCATTCACACTGGGGAGAGGCCATTCAACTGTAATGTCTGTGGGAAGGGATTTACTCAGTCATCCCACTTGCTTCCACACCAGCGAGTTCACAAGCGACTACAAATTTTGGATTCTACCTTTATTGATGCTGTTAATCATGTTCAGAAGTGAATCAGTTTCACTGTGACAGTCTTAATCTGCTGATGAGGTTTAATATTTTGAATAAATGTGAAATAAATCAGCTTGGTTTGAAACGTTGCCGATTTTTGTCTTTTCCACCCGTGTTGAACGTCACCTGTCTGGAGCTCAGAAAGGACAATCTGGGGGAGGATCACACGGCAGGAACAGAACTTCAGCCTGGACACAGTCCTTCAGGGTCACACTGAGAGGGACAAATCACACTTGGGTCTTTCTCATCTCTCTTCACTGACAGCAAAGTCCCCATGTGGGTTAATCCTGAGGTGTGAGAGAAATATATCCCAGTCGCTCTCTTCCATGGTTCAGAGCTCCTAGACATAGAACAGAAGCTCCTTTACAACTGTGTTGAGAGTCAGGAAGAACAATGGTGAATGCTGGAAATGTGCTGTCAAATCTGTGATTGGTGTAAAACTGTGATGTTCCTGATTGAATGTAAAGCAGCTGGTTTAAGTTTACAGACTGAAAGTGTGGTTATGTGACAGTCACAATGAATTAATTGAATAGAAACCTACTCAAAAATAGATTGTTGAAGTCTGTTTTAAAATGACAGCTGGAGGACTTCACTGGAGCCTGGTAACTGCTGGGACAAGTCCTGGTTTGAAACAATTCACGCCTCTTCAACCTGGGATTATTCCTCTCTCTGGATCTGTAATGATTTGATTACCCGCAAATGCATTGTCCGGCATCTCTGACTTTGTCTATATAAATGTTTCTGGAACATACCTCTCCATTCACCTGAGGAAGGAGCAGTGCTCCGAAAGCTTGTGTTTGAAACAAATCTGTTGGACTTTAAGCTCGTATTGTAAGACTTTTTACTGTGCTCACCCCAGTCCAACGCCGGCATCTCCACATCATCCTGGGAGATGAAGGGGCAATTTAACCTGCAAATCTTTGAACTGTGTGAGGAAACCGGAGCACCCGGAGGAAACTGACAGACACGTGGAGAACGTGCACCCTTCCACTTCTACATCAAAGTCATTTGTAAAAACCACAAGGAGCAGAGGTCCCAGAACCATAACCCATCAATCCATCTCCACTGTCCTCCCTTTCACCATAACCCGTCAATCCATCTCCACTGTCCTGCCCTTTCACCATAACCCATCAATCCATCTCCACTGTCCTGCCCTTTCACCATAACCCGTCAATCCATCTCCACTGTACTGCCTTTCACCATAACCCATCAATCCATCCCCACTGTCCTGCCCTCTCACCATAACCCGTCAATCCATCTCCACTGTCCTGCCCTTTCACCATAACCCGTCAATCCATCTCCACTGTCCTCCCTTTCACAATAACCCGTCAATCCATCTCCACTGTCCTGCCCTTACACCATAACCCGTCAACCCATCTCCACTGTCCTGCCCTTTCTCCATAACCAGTCAATCCATCTCCATTGTCCTCCCTTCCACCATAACCCGTCAACCCATTACTAATTAAAAATCTGGAGGGCAACACGGTGGCGCAGTGGTTAGCACTGCTGCTTCACTGCGCCGAGGACCTGGGTTTAGTCCCAGCCTAGGGTCACTGTCCATGTGGAGTTTTCACATTCTCCCCATGTCTGTGTGGGTCTCACCCCCAAAACCCAAAATTGTGCAGGGTAGGTGGACTGGTCATGGTAAATTGCCCCTTAATTGGGAATTTAAAAAAAAATCTGTCCACCTCCTCCTTAAATTTATTGACTGTCCTGAGGAAATGAATAAATGAATGTGATAAAAATAGGATTATTAGTTAAAATAGTATAGGTAAATAGGGCCGGTCTGATGGTAGCGAGCTCACAGACAAAGGACAAAGGGATTTAGCAAAAGCCTGTTTGAGACCCTCGGGGGAGGGTAGCCGCATGGTGAGCATGGTGAAAAGTTTGCTGGGGTTACAATGCAAAGTGACCAATTAGGATATAGGGCCAGGTCAGGAGGTGTATAGAATGACCAATGGGAAGCTTAGATGTGAATCTTACTGTGTTTTTGAATACATCAGCAGAAACCCTTTTGTCTTCTGTCTCTTCTTGCTGTGGAACTCACAGGAGGCGGCTGTGTGTTCTGGAGTTCTACAGTAAGCCAGCCTTGCAAGTTAGTTATTATTAAATGATATGATACCTGCAAATCCATCTCAGATTTTATTGAATCTAGACTGACAGCAAATTAACCAGGAATTAACAGTCCCAGCACCCACTACACTCTTCAGTAGCGAAGTCCACAGATTTACGACCCTTTGAGAAGTAGTTTCTCCTCATCTCTATTTGAAATTTGCTACCCTATCTTGAGACAATGACCTCTCGTTCTACAATGCCCCACAAGAGGAAGCATCCGCCCCACGTCTAATTTATCCATACCTTTTATCAGGTACCTGCTGCTATTGTCTCTCTTGATGATGGAGGTCATGGGTTTGGAAGGTGCTAAGGAGCCTTGGTGAATTACTATAGTGCAACTTGTAGACAGTACACATGGCTGTCATTGTTCGCCAATGGTAGAGGGATTGAATATTTGTGGATGGGGTGCCAATCAAATGGGTTTGTTTGTACTGGATGGTGTGAACTTCTTGAATATTGTTGGAGCTACACTCATCCAGTCAAGAGGAGAGTATTCCATCACACTCCTGACTTGTGGCTTTTCGATGGTGGTCTGGCCTTGCGGAGCCAGGAGGTGAATTACTCACCGCAGGATTCCTCCCCTCTGAGCTGCTCTGGTAGCCACAGTATTTATATATTTGTATTGTTTTATTCATTTACAGGATATGGATGTTGCTAGTTGGGCCAGCATTTATTGCCCATCCCGAGTTGCCCTTCAGAAGATGGTGGTGAGTTGCCTTCTTCAACCTCTAGTCCAGTTCAGTTTCTGTTCAATGGTAACCCCCAGGATGTTGATAGTATGGGACTCAATGATGGTAATGCCTTTAAATGTTTAGGGGTAATCATAAGTCCCTCTCTTGTTGGAGATGGTCATTGCCTGGCAGTTGTGTGGCATGAATGTTACTTGCCACTTGTCAGCCCAAGCCCGGATATTGCCCAGGTTGCTGCATTTGGATATGAACTGCTTCAGTGTCTGAGGAGTCGTGAGTGGTGCTGAGCATCCCCACTCTGACCTTATGTTGGAAGGAAGGTCATTCATGAAGCAGCTGAAGATGGTTAGACCTTGGACAGGACCCCGAGGAGCCCCTGCAGTGATGTCCTGAAGCTGAGATGATTGATCTCCAACAACCATCTTTCTTTGTGCCAGGTTTGACTCCAACCAGCGGACAGTGAGCAGGTTATTGCTGAGCACGTGCCACTTGATAGCACTGTTGATGATCCCTCCATCACTTTACTGATGATTGAGAGAAGACGGATGAGGCAGTAATGGGCTGGGTTTGACCTGCTCTTTTATACAGGACATACCTGGATAATTTTCCACACTGCTGGATAATCAGTAATTTACTAAGATTCACGATAGCTTCCTTTCATTTGTACACCATGTCTACATTAATAAAACAAGGACCCTATTAAACAGCTTCATCAACTCCCCTTGTCATAATAAATCAATTTTGTACATTTACCCCCTGGTATTATTGATGCTACACCATTTAGCATATACAGCCTCTCAGTCTTCCTTCCAAAATCTACCATTGACTGTGCCTTGATGTCAATAACAGTCCCTGTCACATCTTTCTTTTTTTACAACTGATTTAAAGTTGTAGATTTTACTCCAAAGATAAAATTGGGATTGATATTCAAAGTTAACTATTTTACTGCAGAAACAGCTTCAGCTGGGAGTCTGAATGAAGAGGAAAGATCCCAGACAGCGGATTTCCCAGGTTCACTGCAGGCCCGACAGCTCAATCAGCTCCACTCTCAGCTCAGGAGAGCTCAGCAGCTCCACACACTGTCCACAGGGGAGAGCTCCTGGTCCAATGGGACCAACATTCATGTTTTAACTGACACCATCAATAAAACTGTTGATTGTGATCATTCTGGTGGCTTTAGTTTGTTATCTACAGTTTATAATCAAGAAATTAGGAAAACAAGCTCACAGCTTAGAAATAACTGGGTTAGTCAGAAATCAGTTGTGAGCAGTCAATAAGGATATTCCCTTCTCCAGGTAAGACATCATTGTCCAATAGTGTTATAAAATCTTAAGAAATGTATTGTGAAGAAAGTTTCCTGACTTGACAAACACAGGACAGTGACGGCCTGTTATCTCTGCCAAGGACTTGTCTCCAGCACAGAACCTGAATCAAGATAAACTTGATCATTTGGGGAGGATCTCAGGACCCATATGTAAAGCAGACACCTGGGTAAAGGTTAAACAGGATGTCCAAGCAAGAAATGAGCCAGAACGAAAAGCCACATCGAGCTCCTCAGAAAACGATCACAGGACACAACCGACAGAATACCCTTCGTCGTCCAGTATTTCCCTGGAGTGGAGAAACTACGACATCTCCTTCGGAGCATTCAACATGTCAACGATGACGAAGAACATCACGGCAAGGCCATCCCCACACCCCCACTACTTGCCTTCAAACAACTGCCTAACCTCAAACAGACCATTGTTCGCAGCAAAAAGCCTTCAGGAGAACAGTGACACCACACAACCTGCCACGGCAATGTCTGCAAGACACGCCGGATCATCAACATGGATACCACCATTATGCGCGAGAACACCACCCACCAGGTACACAGTACATACTCATGCAACTCGTCCTGAAGCGTGTTACATTGGCGAGACATGCAGACGCTGCAACAACGGATGAACAGACATCATGTGACAATCGCCAGGCAGGAATGTTCCCTTCCAGTCGGGGAATACTTCAGCAGTCAAGGACATTCAGCCTCTGATCTTTGGGTAAGCGCTCTCCCAGGCGGCCTTCAAGACACACAATGCAGAATCAGGTAACCAAGTTCCGCACGCACGAGGAAGGGCTCAACCAGGACTTCGGGTTCACGTCACATTACGTGTGACCCCCCACAATACTGCCCGGATTTGCAGAATCTTATTAACTGTCCAGGCTTGAGACAATTGACACCTCGAATCATCAAATTTACAGTGCAGAAGGAGGCCATTCGGCCCAACAAGTCTGCACCGGCTCTTGGAAAGAGCATCCTACCCAAGCCCCCACCTCCACTCCAGCCCCATAACCCAGCAACCCCACCAAACCTTTTTTGGGTACTAATGGCAATTTAGCATGGCCAATCCACCTAATCTTTGGACTGTGGGAGGAAATCGGAGTGTACGGAGGAAACCCACACACACATGGGGAGAATGTGGAGACTCCACACAGTGACCCAAGCCAGGAATCGAACCCAGGACCTTGGAGCAGTGAAGCCACTATGCTAACCACTGTGCTACTGTGCTGCCCCAATTACCTGTGATTATCCCTCTTTACCCTCAATTACCTGTGATTATCCCTCTTTACCCTCAATTACCTGTGATTATCCCTCATTCCAGTCACATTGTTTGTACCTGTAAAGACTCGCAGTCCAACCATTCTTCACATTCCAATCTGTAATTACCTCGCAATTGTGACTCTGCCGATATATACTGTGGAGATGCCGGTGTTGGACTGGGGTGAGCACAGTAAGAAGTCTGACAACACCAGGTTAAAGTCCAACAGGTTTGTTTCGAATCACTAGCTTTCGGAGCCCAACTCCTTCCTATATATCCTGTGTTTGTGAACCTGCCTCTACTGATGAAGGAGCAGTGCTCTGAAAGCTTGTGATTTCAAATAAACCTGATGTTGTGAGACTTCTTAAAGTGCCCGGAGAACCACTCTCCCGGCTATTCGTCTCGAAGAAGCTTCAGAGCCTCATGAGAATTCATGGATCATATAATCTACAGTGCAGGAAGAAATCATTCGGCCCATCGAGTCTGCACCGTCCCTTGGGAAGAGCACCCTTGGAAAGCCCACACCTCCACCCCATCCGCGTAACTCGGTAACCACACCTAACCTTTTTGGACACTAAGGACAATTTAGCATGGCCAATCCACCTAACGTACGCATCTTTAGATACGGCAGGAAACCAAAGCACCCGGAGTAAACCCACGCAGACACGGGAGGATGTGCGGACTCCGCATATACAGTCACCCAAGCAGGAATCAAACCTGGGACTCTGGCACTGAGAAGCAGCTGTATTAGCAACGGTGCTACCGTGGATCCCAGTAATGATTTGTTTCTAAAAACGCTTCACTCCAACTAAAGGGACAGCTCAACATAAAACAGGCCTGCAGTATATTAGGGCTGGTTTAGCACACTGGGCTAAATCACTGGCTTTTAAAGCAGACCAAGGCAGGCCAGAAGCATGGTTCAATTCCCCGTACCAGCCTCCCCGAACAGGCGCCGGAATGTGGCGACTGGGGGCTTTTCACAGCAACTTCAGTAAAGCCTACTCGTGACAATAAGCGATTTTCATTTCATTTTCATATTCAGATTGTAGTACACATTCCATTTTCATAATTACAGCTTCAACTTGATCTGTACCTAATTTCTGTGTATGTGTCATTGTGTGTGAAAGAGACGAGAGACTTGAGATGTTCAAACATCCGGGGAAACAGTGTGATAGTAAATAACCTTCTTTCCTTATAAAAATCACCAGAAAGCCTGCTTCTGAAATAGAACATAGAACAGTACAGCACAGTACAGGCCCTTCAGCCCACAATGTTGTGCCGACCATTTATCCTAATCAAAGATCACCCTAACCTACACCCTTTCAATTTACTGCTGTCCATGTGCCTGTCTAAGAGTTGCTTAAATGTCCCTAATGACTCTGACTCCACCACCTCCGCTGGCCGTGCATTCCACGCACCCACCACTCTTTCTGTAAATAACCTACCTCTGACATCTCCCCTATACCTTCCTCCAATCACTTTAAAATTGTCCCCTTGTGACAGCCATTTCCTGGGGAAAGGTCTCTGGCTATCCACTCTATCCATGCCTCTCATCACCTTGTACACCTTGATCAAGTCACCTCTCTTCCTTCTTCGCTCCAGTGAGAAAAACCCGAGCTCCCTCAACCTTTCTTCATAATACATGTCCTCCATTCCATGCAGCATCCTGGTAAATCGCCTCTGTACCCTCTCCAAAGCATCCACATCCTTCCTATAATGAGGCGACCGGAACTGGAGACAATATTCCAAGTATGGTCTAACTAGGGTTTTATAAAGCTGCAGCAAAACCTCGTGGCTCTTAATCCCCCTGTTAACGAAAGCCAACATGCCATACGCCTTCTTAACAACCCTATCAACCTGTGTGGCAACTTTGAGGGATCTGATCTGTGTACGTGGACCCCAAGATCCCTCTGTTCCTCCATACTTTCAAGAATCCTGCCTTGAACCCTGTATTCAGCATTCATATTCGACCTCCCAAAATGTATCACTTCACATTTATCAAGGTTGAACTCCAGCTGCCACTTCTCAGCCCAGCTCTGCATCCTGTCAATGTCCTGTTGTAACCTACAACTACCTTCAACACTATCTTCAACACTATCTACAACTCCCCCAACCTTCGTGTCATCGGCAAACTTACTAACCCACCCTTCCACTTCCTCATCCAAGTCATTTATAAAAACCACAAGGAGCAGAGGTCCCAAAACAGATCCCTGCGGGACACCGCTGGTCACCGACCTCCGGGCGGAATACTTTCCATCCACTACCACTCACCGTCTTCTTTCGGCCAGCCAATTCTGTATCCACACATCCAAATTTCCCTGTATCCCATGCCCCCTAACTTTCTGAATGAGCCTACCATGGGGAGCCTACCATCCCGTAACAGCCTCCCCGAACAGGCGCCAGAATGTGGCAACTAGGGGCTTTTCACAGTAACTTCACTGAAGCCTACTCGTGACAATAAGCAATTTTCATTTCATTTTTCATTTCAAATGCCTTAGTGAAATCCATCCACTGCCCAACCTTCATCAATGTGTCGCGTCACATTCTCAAAGAATTCACTGAGGCTTGGGAGGCATGACCTGCCCCTCACAAAGCCATAATGACTATCTTTAATTAAACTATGTTTTTCTAAATAATCATAAATCCTATCTCTCAGAATCCTTTCCAATATTTTGCTCACCACAGACGTACGAATGATGGGCCTGTAATTCCCAGGAATATCCCTATTCCCTTTCCTGAACAGGGGAACAACATTCGCCTCCCTCCAATCATCCAATACTACTCCAGTGGAGAGTGAGGATGCAAAGATCATCACCAACGACGCAGCAATCTCCTCCGTCGCTTCCCATTGTAATCTTGGGTATTTCCCATCAGGCCCAGGGGACTTATCTATCCTGATGCTTTTCAAAATTTTCAGACATCCTCCTTCTTAATATCATCCTGTTCGAGTCTATTAACCTGGTTCACATCGTTCTCATGAGCAATAAGGTCCCTCTCTCTAGTGAATACTGAAGCAAAATATTCATTTAGGGCCTCCCCCATATCCTCAGACTCTAGGCACAAGTTCCCTCCACTATCCCTGATTGGCCCTACTCTCACTCTGTTCATCCTCTTATTTCTCCCATAAGTGTAGAACGCCTTAGGGTTTTCCCTAATCCTTCCCGCCAGGGCTTTTTCATACCCCCTACTAGCTCCCCTAAATCCATTTTTGAGTTCCTTCTTGGCTACCTTGTAACCCTCTAGAGTCAGATCCTTGCTTCCTCATCCTTACATAAGCTTCCTTCTTTCTCTTGACTAGAAGTTCCACTTCTCTTGTCATCCAAGGCTCCTTCACCTTACCATTCCTTCCTCGTCTCAGTGGGACAAAACTATCCAGCACTCGCAGCAAGTGCTCCTTAAACAACCCCCATATTACTGTTGTGCATTTCCCCAAGAACAATTGTTCCCACTTTATGCTCCTCAGCTCCTGTCTAATAGCAGTATAATTTCCCCTCCCCCAATTAAATACCTTCCCATACTGTCTGTTCCTATCCCTCTCCATGACTATGGTAAAGGTCAAGGAGTTGTGGTCACTGTCACCAAAATGCTCACACACCGAGACATCTGACACCTGGCTGGTTTGTTACCAAGTCCAATATGGCCACCCCCCTAGTTGGCCGATCTACATATTGAGTCAGGAATCCTTCATGGACACACCTGACAAAATCTGCTCCACCCAAACCATTTGCACTGAGGAGGTTCCAGTCAATATTAGAGAAGTTGAAGTCACCCATGACAACAACGCTGTTACTTCTGCACTTTTCCATGATCTGCCACCCAATCTGTTCCTCTATCTCTTTGCTGCTATTGGGGGTCTATAGAAAACTCCCAACAAAGTGACTGTTCCTTTCTTGCTTCTGACTTCCACCCATACTGACTCAGTGGCCAAACCCTCCTCAACTACCTCTTTTCCTGCAGCTGTGATGCACTCCCTAATGAACAGTGCCACTCCCCCTCCTCTTTTACCTCCCTCCCTATTCTTTTGAAAACATCTAAACCCCGAAACATCTAACAACCTTCCTGCCCCTGTGAAATCCATGTCTCCTGTTGTGAAAAATCAGAAGAATATGACATTTGAAACATGAAAGTAACAATAAGAGTGCCTGAGGATATATGAATCAAAGGGAGAAGTCCCACAAGGGGTTAACAGCAGCAGCCTGTTTTGAAAGCAGACAACTTCACAGACAAGGAAGAGAACAGATAGGAGCTTCATTATAATCTACAAATTAGAAAAGTCCTTGGATTGACTTAAATTCTTAAAAGTTATATGAAAGGAAACAGTATTTCACAAATCTTGAAGCAATGGATTTTATTGATGAATTAAGGAAGGCAGCCAGAATCTAAAGTGTAAAGATAAGGAACAACTACCAGGCATGAAAAGTTGCTGATACCGGCAATAAAATGAAACAACTGATTTACAAATTAAGAAAAACAAAAAGGTGACAAGGCCACACTATAGCTTATAACATTGTGAAGTTAAAACCTTGTAGAAGATGAACAAGGCAGATAAAGTTGGAGTCGGAAGGGATAACCCTAATATGACATTAGCTTAACCCAAAAATGACCCGAGTCAAATCTAAGAAAACTCATTAAGAGACACATACATCCAAAAGAATTGCGAACTAAGACACAAACAGATTAATTACATGTCAAGAAAAGCGAGAAAAGTTTGAGTCAGGAATGGCGAGCTGGTAAGGAGGTAACTGCACGGTTGCGGTTAGGGCAGCACCATGCTTCTAAATCGATAAAATTTAATGTTCAAACTGTCAAGCAGACAGGCAACAGGATGCCGGGTGCAGAGATTAAGTGGCCCCAAATTCCTATAAAAATTGGGGGAGATGAGCAGAGAATTCAGAATCTTCCTCGGTGATGGGACGAGCAACATCTACAGACCGAGCAGCCCAGAGAAGTGAACAGAAGACCAAAAGTTAAAGAAAACTGATTGTCAAGAGAGACTTGAAAGTCTGCAACTGGTCCGAACAGGAAAAGACCTTTTTACCTTTCTGTAAAAGTAGTTATTCTCTTTTAACTTGAAAATAAATTTAAGTTCAAATTGATAACCTGAAAAAGTGGTTATTAGTATTTTTCTTTAAAGTTTACTTTATTTCACTTAGCAAGCTGGACCTGTGTGTAAGTTACTAAGTGGTGAGTAAATAAGTCTTCTGCGAACATACAGGTTATACTGGGGGATAACTTGAAACACTAGTTTGACCTGAATAGCACCCACCAAAGTCTGTGTAGGAGTCGGGGAGTGAGAATCCCTGTTCACCATTTAGAATAAACCGACCCTTTTTGTTATAGGGGGAATTCTAAGAATAGTGGTGAGGTAAAAACTACACTCTGGAATGGCCACAACATCGTAGATCCATCTAAGTTCATTTCCCTTATTCCTGACACTCCTTGCATCGAAACAGACACACTTTAACCCATTCCACTGAGTGCAACTTTGCCTTATCAACTGTTCATCCTTCCTCACAGACTGGCTACATATAATATTTCTGCCTGTTCAACAGCTACCCTATCCTCTGATTCAAAGCTCTTGTTCCCACTCCCCTGCCAAACTAGTTTAAACCCTTCCGACGAGCTCTAGCAAACCTCCCACCCAGGATATTAGTGCCCCTCCAGCTTAGGTGCAATCCATCCTTCCGCAGGAAGGTTCCACCTTCCACAGAAGATATCCCAATGATCAACATATCTAAAAGCCTTCCCTCCTGCACAAACCCTGTAGCCATGTGTTCAGCTGCACTCGCTCTCTGCTCCTTGTCTCACTTGCACGTGGCACCGGTAGCAATCCTGAGATCACTACTGTGCTTGTCCTACTCTTTAGCTTCCAATCTAACTCCCTAAAATCACTTTTCAGATCTTCATCCCTTTTCTTAGATATGTCGTTGGTGCCTATGTTCACCACGACTTCTGGTTGCTCCCCCTCCCCCTTAAGAATCCTGCTGACTCGATCCGAGACATCCCTGGGCCTGGCACCCAGAAGGCAACATACCTTCTGGGAGTCTCGTTCACGGCCACAGAATCGCCTATCCATTCCCCTAATCATTGAGTCCCTATCACTATTGCTTTTCTATTCTCCCCTCTTCCCTTCTGATCCACAGAGGCAGGCTTAGCACCAGAGATCTGGCCGCTAAGGCCTCCCCCCAGTAGGTCACCCCCCAAACAGCATCCAAAATGCTATATTTGTTTTGAAGGGGAATGGCCACGAGCAATCCCTGCACTGTCTGCCCATTCATTTTCCTTCCCCTGACTGTAACCCAGCTACTCCTGTCCTGCACCTTGGGTGTGGCTACCTCCCTGTAACTCCTCTCTATCACCCCCTCTGCCTCCCGGACGATCCAAAGTTCATCCAGCTCCAGTTCCCTAAGGCGGTCTCTGAGGAGCTGGATTTGGGTGCACTTTCTGCAGGTGTAGTCAGCAGGAACACCGGTGGTATCCCTCACCAGCCACATTCTACAGGCGGAGCATGCAACTGCCCTAGCCTCCATCCCCTCTGATCTGAATTCCCCAAGACATTTAAAGGGGAAAAAAGATTAAACACCCTTTAGGCCCTTTAAAAAGAATATATATAGTGTTGCTACTCTCCCAAGTGAAACTTCTCAGATTGGTGATTCTGCTAAATGATACAATGATAGCTTGCTGCCTCCCAAAAAACAAAACAAACACAAAAAAAACAATTTTTAAATTAAAAATCCCAAAACAAACAACTCTTACCTTGCAAAATGTAGCTGCCCTGTGAACCAACTGGAACTCCGTCCTCTGACTCTGCTCCCAGTCAGCTGCGCTCTCTTTAAACTCCCTGCCCCCTTCACGCTCTGAGGCAATGTAGGAAATGAAATGAAAGGAGCACCTTGCTCCCTCCTCACGCAACCCCCTCAGTCACCAAACTCTCACTATAGCACTCAAAACACACCCAAATTCAGCACTCCCTCAATCACCAAACTCTCACTATAGCACTCAAAACACACCCAAATTCAGCACCCCCTCAATCACCAAACTCTCACTATAGCACTCAAAACACATCCAAATTCAGCACTCCCTCAGTCACCAAACTCTCACTATAGCACTCTAAACACACCCAAATTCAGCACTCCCTCAATCACCAAACTCTCACTATAGCACTCAAAACGCACCCAAATTAAGCACTCTGAGATGGCTCACCTTTATATCCCGGCCCTGGACACTGTCCGTATGGAGTTTGCACATTCTCCCCATGTCTGCGTGGGTTTCACCCCCACAACCCAAAGATGTGCAAGATAGGCAGATTGTCAACGCTAAATTGCCACTTAATTGGAAAAAATAATTGGGTACACTAAATTTTAAAAAAAAGAGTAAATCTGACTCATTCACCCATTCATGAGGAGCCTGAGGCTGAAGTGTAACCAAAACTTGTATAACCAGTTCAGGTAGTGAGACAGGACTGCAGCCTCTCACACTGAATGTATCAATGACTCATCGAGTCCTCCAGGCGACAAACATCAGCGCAGCCTGGGAGTGGGAGGTTTAAAAAAATTGCCTTTCTGTTATTCTTACTGTAAGAAGTCTTACAACACCAGGTTAAAGTCCAACAGGTTTGTTTCCAACACGAGCTTTTGGAGCGCTGCGCTCGTGTTGGAAACAAACCTGTTGGACTTTAACCTGGTGTTGTAAGACTTCTTACTGTGCTCACCCCAGTCCAATGCCGGCATCTCCACATTATTGTTATTCTTACTGGCACTAGGACCCGGCTGGGAACAGAAACTTTGATGTTCCGCCCACACTGTGCTCTACGCTGAACCAAGATGGCCCGCAGTTAACCAGAGTCTTGTCCCCGGAGAAAAACTGGGAGCAGCAAACACGGGATCTGCAGTTTCGTATTCGAAGTTTGAAGCCTTTACCAGATATTTAGAAACTTTATACGTCTATCCGATTCCACGTTTCCACATCCTTCCTGTGCCCACCCCTGTCCAACGCCGGTCCCTCCTCATTGCCATCATCCCATTGCGCATGCTTGAAAGGTCGGTTCCTCACTACGCATGTGCGCCCCTCTCTGTGGTGTGGATAGGGGGCATTCATGACCGCGGGGAACTGTAGGTACAGTCCCCGCCATTGAAAGTCTTAATTAGTGAAGTGATTTTTTTTTTGCTTATGATGTGAAAATTAGGGATAGAGGGTTATTTATCCCTCCGTTAAGGGGAAAGGTTCTTTCCTATCTATCTGTGCCCCTCATAGTTTTAGAGACAGCAATCAGGTCACCCCTCAGCCTTCTCTGCTCCAAGGAAGACGACACCAGCCTACCCTGTCTCTCTTGATAGCTGGAACGTTCCAGCCCAGACAACATCCTAGTGAACCTGCTCTGCACCATCTTTAGTGCACTCATTTTCTTCGTATAGTCTGGAGACCAGTACTGCACACACTACTCCAGCTGTGTCCTAACCAGCGGTTTATATAGCTCCATTATAGCCACCATGCTCTTATATTCTATACCTCAGCTAATAAAAGCAAGTATCCCATGTGCCTTCCTAACTACCTTATTTACCTGGCCTGCTGCCTTCAGAGCTCTACGGACATGCACACCAATGTCCCTCTGATCGTCTGTACTTCCAAGGGTCCTACCATTGATTGTATATTCCCTTGCTATAGAACATAGAACAGTACAGCACAGAACAGGCCTTTCGGCCCTCGATGTTGTGCCGAGCCATGATCACCCTACTCAAACCCACGTATCCACCCTATACCCGTAACCCAACAACCCCCCCCCCCCTTAACCTTACTTTTTTTTTAGGACACTACGGGCAATTTTAGCATAGCCAATCCACCTAATCCCCACATCTTTGGACTGTGGGAGGAAACCGGAGCACCCGGAGGAAACCCACGCACACACGGTGAGCACGTGCAGACTCCGCACAGACAGTGACCCAGCCGGGAATCGAACCTGGGACCCTGGAGCTGTGAAGCATTTATGCTAACCACCATGCTACCGTGCTGCCCATATGTTAGTCCTCCCAAAATGCATCACCTCACACTTTTCAGATTCTCTAACCAGCCCATCAATATCGTTTCCTCATATTGAGGTTACATTGTGTAGGTCTAGACCGGGTGGCAGGTTGCCTTCCCTGAAGGACATTACTGAATCAGTTGGGCTTTTATGGCAATCCCACAGTTTTCATGGTCACCTTTCCTCATGCCGTTTTGATTCCATGTACAGAAGCTGATGACGGTTCAGGCCATGATGAATCAAACGACTGTTAGGTCCTGATGTGATGTTTAAAAATCACCCCTTCTAATATTCTGAAAAATGAATTCAAAGAGGAGAAAAAGAGTGATAAACACAAAGGCAGCTTGTGAAATGGAGTTGGATGAATCTGGTCAGCAGCAACAAACTCCAGCTGTCATTAAACTTGTCATAACACAAGTGTTGTCCCATGGGGGAGAAACCGTGGCAATGTGGAGGCTGTGGGAAGGGATTCAATTACCCATCTGAGCTGCATATTCAGCACCGGGGAGAGACTATTCACCTGCTCTGTGTGTGGGAAAGAATTTACTAAGTCATCCCACTTTGTGAGACACCAGCGAGTTCACACTAGGGAGAGACCGTTCACCTCCTCTATGTGTCGGAAAGGTTTCACAACCTCATCCCACCTCCTGTCACACCATCGTATTCACAGTGAGGAGAGAGTTCTGACTGTGAGGAAAACTATAAAAGGCAAAATGATCTGTTAAACCATAAACGCACTCACACGGGGAGAAGCCATTCACCTGCTCAGTGTGTGGGAAAGGATTCACCCGTTCATTCGATCTGCTGACACACCAACTTGTTCATACTGATCAGAGGCCGTTTAAATGTCCTAACTGTGGGAAGAGCTTTAAAAGCCGGAAGGATCTGCTGACATATGAATACACTCACACCAGGGAGAGACCTTTCATCTGCTCTTTCTGTGGGAAAGGTTTCACTTGGAAGTCCAACCTATTTAATCACCAGCGGAGTCACACTGGGGAGAAGCCGTTCATCTGCTCAGTGTGTGGAAAGGGATTCACTCAGTCATCCACTCTGCTGGCACACTAGCATGTTCACACTAGGGAGAGGCCATTCTCCTGCTCAGTGTTTTGGAAGAGATTCACTCGGTCATCTACACTGTTGAGGCACCAGCGAGTTCACAAGTGACTGCAGGGATTGGATTTGGATTCTGCTGTTGATCACATCCGGACTGAATCATCTTCACTCTGACAGCTGGAGTTTGTTGCTGCTGATATTAATAAGCCTGAAAGCTGGGGTGTGCATTGATGTTCTGTATAAATATTGACAGAATCAGCCTTGATTCAGACAGTGTTTTGAATATTTGATTTCCTCAATGATAAGAGGAGACTGATTGATCTCCTGTTACTGATTGAGACATTATTTTGATCGTTCCTTACTCTGAATTATTTCTGTTCTCTGGTTCACCTTCTCCCAGATTAAACACTGAGCTTTCATCAATCCTATCAATCTGTTGGAGACATTGGGCGGTTGGTGAGTTTCACCTGATGTTGGTGTCAGTTGCCCTCGGACGATTTCCCAGTTTTCTGAAATTCCAGTGTAGTTCTGTGTTGATGTAATGATCGGAGTTTCAGTTCCAGTGCTGATGATGGAGGGCCTGTGCTGACAGAACCACAGAATTGTTACAGTTCAGCAGGAGGCCATTCAGCCCATTGAGCCTGCACTGCTCACTGAAAGAACATTCTACCTAATCCCACTCCCCAGCCTTATCCCTGTAACCTTGCACATTCTTTCTTTGCAGATAATAATCGAATTCCCTTTTAAATACATTGATTGAAGCTCCATCTCCATCTGAATATGTTCTTTCCAGACTCCATCCACCCTCTGGGTGGAAACATTTGGCCTCGCATCACCTCTGCTCCTTTTGCTAATTATTTTGAATCTGTGCTCTCTCGTTCTTGATGTACTCCTGAGGGGAAATAGCTTTTCATTATTCACCCTGTCCAAACCCCTCAGGATCTTGATTACCTCTACAAGTCTCCAATCAGCTTTCTTTTCTCCAAGGAAAACAGACCCAACCTCTCCTCATAGCTCCAGTTATTTATCCCTGGAATCATTCTTGGGAATCTTCTCTGGACTGTACGCCAATGTCTTCACATCCTTCCTCAAGTTTAATAAAATTATCTCCTGGGATGTGGTGTCGCTGGCTGGGCATTTACTGCCCATCATTAATTGCCCTTGAGCTGAGTGGTTTGCTCAGCCATTTCAGAGGGCATTTTCAGAGTCAACCACTTTGCTATAGGCTGGAGTCACATGTCGGCCACACCAGGTAAGGGCAGGAGATTTCCTTCCCTAAAGGGAACAGCCTCCCCGAACAGGCGCCGGAATGTGGCGACTAGGGGCTTTTCACAGTAACTTCATTTGAAGCCTACTTGTGACAATAAGCGATTTTCATTTTCATTTTTCATTTCACATGAGGGAACCAGATGGGGTTTTAATGACAAACAACGATGGTTTCATGGTCATCATTAGACTTTTAAATCCAGATTTTTAAAAATTGAATTCACATTCCACCATTCCAGATACTAACTAAGAAGTAAATTTCTGGACTAAAGAATTGTGAGTTCTTCGAAGATGTAACCAGCAAAGTGGATAATGGGGATCCTGGAGATGTAGTATATCTGGACTTCCGGAAGGCGTTTGATAAGTTGCCGCACAGAAGGTTAATTGACAAGGTGAAATCCCATGGAATATGGGGTAAGTTATTAGGTTAGATAGAAGACTGCTGACGGACAGGAGACAGAGAGTCAGGATAATGGTTCTTTTTCTGGATGGCAAGAGGTAACTAGTGGGGGTGCCACAGGGTTCAGTCCTTGGGCCCCAGCTATTTACAATCGATATTAACGACTTGGATACAGGGATAGAAGGTTCTGTAGCCAAATTTGTAGATTACACAAAAATAGGTGGGATAGTAAACTGCAATGAGAAAATAAGAACCATACAAATGGATATAGATAGGTTAGGAGAGTGGTCCAAAATGTGGATAAGTGTGAGGTCATGCATTTTGGTCAGAAAAAATGGAAAGGCAGCTTCTCTGAATAAGGAGAGACATCGGGGTGCTCTTATATAGAGGGATCTGGGTGTCCTTGTGCATGATTCACAGAAAACGAGCATGCAGATGCCACAGATAATAAGGAAAGCAAATGGAATGTTAGCAAAAGGAATTGAGGAACAAAGTGTTGTTGCAACTATACACGGCATTGGTAAGTCTGCACGTGGATTATTGTGCACAGTTTTGGTCCCCTTATTTGAGGAAAGATGTAGTGGCATTAGAGGTAGTTCAAAGGAGGTTCACTAGGTTGATTCCAGAGATGAGGGGAGATTGAATAGTTTAGGCCTATACTCTCTCTTAGAAGAATGAAGGGAGATTGAATTGAGGTAAAGAAGATGCTAAAAGGTATGGATAATGGGCGGCATGGTAGCACAGTGGTTAGCATTGTTGCTTCACAGTGATCCTGGGTTTGATTCCTGGCTTGCGTCTGTGCGGAGTCTGCACATTCTCCCTGTGTCTGCGTGGGTTTCCTCCGGGCGCTCCAGTTTCCTCCCACAAATCCTAAAAGACATGCTGTTAGGTAATTTGGACATTCTGAATTCTCCGTCCGTGTGCCTGAACAGGCGCCAGAATGTGCAACTGGAGGATTTCCAGTGTTACTTCATTGCAGTGTTAATGTAAGCTAACTTGTGACAATAATAAAGATTATGAAGTAGACGTGGAGCTCTTGTGCCATTTTAAACAAGAGGTCATAATCTTAGAATAAGAGGTAGCAAATTTAAAACAGATTTCATAGAATTTACAGTGCAGAAGGAGGCCATTCGGCCCATCGAATCTGCACCGGCTCTTGGAAAGAGCACCCTATCCAAGCCCACACCCCCACCTTATCCCCATAACCCAGTAACCCCACACAACACTAAAGGCAATTTTGGACTAAGGGCAATTTAGCATAGCCAATCCACCTAACCTGCACATCTTTGGACTGTGGGAGGAAATCCACGCCCACGGGGAGAACGTGCAGACTCCACACAGACAGTGACCCAAGCTGCGAATCAAACCTGGGAGATGAAGCAATTGTGCTGCCTATTTGAAGGGAAACTACTTCCCCAAAGGGCTGTGCATCTGTGGAATTCGCTACCCCAGAGTGCGATGTATGTAGGGACAGTGAGTAAATTGAAGGAGGAGTTAGACGGATTTTTAATTGGTAATGGGTTGAAGGCTTATGGAGGACGGTGGAGTTGAGCCCAGGATGGCATCAGCCATGATCACATTTAAGGTGTTTAGACTCGGTAAGCTACATTGCCTACTCGTGCTACTCGGTCAAGTGTTCTCAGGAGGAGATGCTCTGACTGATTTTGCAGTCCCGCTCTTGGTCTTTAGCATTGTGGGTAGCAGATGAGGAACATATCAGCTATGATAGAATGGCGGAGTAGACACATTGGGCCAAATGGCCTAATTCTGCTCCTGTATCTTATGAACTTCTGACTGTACACAGAACAATATTTTTCACTGTACCGCAGTACATATGACAATAAAACAAATACAATACAAACAAGTCTTGTTCACCCATCCCCTGGGCTCACTTTCCTTTTAAGAAGTACCAAAAGTTGAAATTTCCCATTCTTCTTTTCCTGTAGTTGTGATCCTCCTGATCTCTGTAATCTCCTCCACACACACCCTTTCAAGATCTCTGCACTCATTTAATTTCGGCCACTATAGCACTCCTGATTTATTCGGTCCACCATTACTGACCTCTTATCATTTGACTGGGCCACAAGCTCTGGAATTTCCTCCTTAAAAATCTCCGACTCTCTAACTCACTTTCCTCCATTAAGATTATCTTTAAAATCTAATATCTCCTCTTGTGGATCAGTGTCAATTGTTATTTTGTAACATTTCTCTGAAATGTCTCAAAAACCTTTATTGTCAAAATAAATTTGAATTATTGTCACAGCCCTGGAGATGTATCATTGTTCTGTCTCATAAATAGGAATTTGTAACTCAGAGTGAAAGTCTGTCATGATGAAACATTTCAAAAATGTTGCCCTCAACAATGATGGCGACTGAGACTGAACTCCGCTGCTGCTGCCCCCAATAAAAATGGTGGGTGCGCGTGCGCACTGCTACTAATGTCCAAATAAAGTTGATCGGTGCGCATGCGCAACCGCGATAGCGCGCGATCGAGATGGCAGCAGTGGCGTGCAGAGGTCTGGTGATGCCCGGGGCAAATCTTGATTGTATGCCCCAAAGACTCAAGTATAAGGCCTAATATACTGAGAAATATTATGAGAAAGGAAAACATTTTGAATATATAAACACAGATGAAACATGAAATAAACGCTTTATTCGATTTTAATATAAATCAATCAAATTTATTAAGTTCTTTTCCCCAAATGATACCTCCTGTCACAAAACACCTGAACTACTTCACTTTTTACATCAGCTGTGAGAAATTCTTTTTCAATGCTTACTAAAGCCAGGTTGGTCAGTCGCTCCTGTGACATAGAAGACCTCAGATATGTTTTTATTAATTTCAGTTTTGAAAATGACCTTTCACAGCTTGCGACTGAAAATGCGATTGTAAGCAGTAATCTGTATGAAACACACAGCTTCGGAAAGACATCCCTCCCATACTGCAGTAAAGACTCCAGAGCATCTTTAGGGTCAGGGGGAACTCTATTCCCTCCAGCTCGAAGGAGCATCACAAAATCAATAACTTTGTCATATAACTGAATTGCAACCACATCATTGCCATTATAATTTGCAAAGTCTGAACATTCCTTTTTTAATTTCTCTCTTTCTTGTTCATCTTCAATCACTCCTGAATTCAAGTTCAGAAGAAAAGAAAATCGGTCACTGAGTCTTTGAAGACGGACACTGCGGTCTTCAATTTCAGTTTTTAATCTGTTCACAATCTCTACCATTACTCTATTCATTTCTTCTTGTGCCGTCAGTCCACTATCTCTTGCTGACTCTCCAGGCATTATTCTTCTTCTCCTTGTTCGTGCAATTGGTATTGCCCAATTTTGACAATATTCATTGGCTAAATCTATTGCATTGTGGATAATTTCATCATTCTTCAAATTCAAGATATGAATAAGTCCTCTCAGATCACAAGAAGCTTCATGGAACCCCATTTTCGGATCCTGCAAACGTTTTGAGACTTTCTCCACTGATGATAAAACTGAGTACCAAAAATTTAATAAAGCTATAAACGGGAACTGTTGAATAGAGTTCAGTAGCGATCCTGCATCAGATTTAGTTTCCCTTGAAAATTCTCCTTCCAGCAGGTGTTGAAGGCTTGCAATAACGTTGTCACACTCTTCGTGGATTACTTGCACAGCATCATGGCTGGAACTCCATCTTGTGTCACACTGTCTTTTCACAGTCCGAGTGACAAATGATTTTAACACTTTCCAACGAGAAGTAGATGAAGAAAAAAAATGTAAAGAGTTTTTCTAGAATGCCAAAAAATGTAACAACAACAGGTTGCACCTCACTTACATGGACACAGGCCAAATTGAGACTGTGGTTCTCGCAGTTCACAAACACAGCTTTTGGGTTAACTTCAAGAATTTTTTGTTGAACACCTCCTCTTACTCCAGCCATAACTGCTGCGTTATCATATGCTTGACCACGACAGTCATTCATGGAAATTTTGTCTTCTTCCAATTTTTCCTGAATTTTATTTACCAGGCTGACTGCATCTTTCTCGTTGACTTGAAAAAATCCCAGAAATGTCTCCTTTATTTCTACTTTTCTGTTTTCATCAATATGAACGTAACGCAGAATTTCAGAAACCTGATCTTCATGGGCAATATCTGGAGTTGAATCCAGCATTATGCTAAAATATTTTGTGCCCTTAATTTCGGCAATTATATTTTTCTTGACAGTTTCACCAAGAAGATTGATTATTTCGTTTTGAATTCTGTTGGACAAGTAGGTGACACTTTTTGGTTTCTCTTTCCCTCTCTGCAAGTGTTTTGCTAAGATGTCATCATATTTGGCCAAAAGTCTGATTGTTGCTAGAACGTTTCCTGTATTTTCACTGACTGTCTCCCCTGGCTCTGATAACCCAGATATTCCTTCTCCTCGATGTCCACGATAGGCCAGATTCTGTTTTGCCAGACAGGATATAACCTCGACAATCCGTTCAGTTATAGCTTTCCATCTTTTCTTTTCAGCAGACATTTGCTGTTGAAATTCAGCATCTATCGTAGTTGAATGATGGAGTCGAACTACAAGGTTCAGGTATTCCCTCATGTGAGCTCTATGAGAAGGGCTTTTCTCATGGTCAGGTATTGTTGGATTTAATTTTCTCCAAGTGGAGAAACCGTCTTCCTTTCCAAAGTTTGACACAGACAACAAATGCTCCTTTGAAAACAAAAAGCAAACAAAACTAGCATGCTTTCCGATATGGAGAGTATAACAACCATTTTCTCTCCACAATTTCTCCGTTTGTGGAAACTTTATCAAGCCACTGTTTGGAAAATGATCTCCCATCCTTCTCAGCAAATGGACCACTTTTATTCTGATATCTTTCAGGGCCATGTTGTAATATTGTCATCTTCAAATGATCTGGAATCGGTTTCTTCAAACAGCCAAAATCGCTTCTTTGCAAAAATATGCAAATATCTTCTTTATTTTCTTCACATGGATCATCATCCTGACAACGAGACTGAGGAGAGAGAGTATTATGTTCTGACCGAGCTGAATCCGTATCAGAAAAATCCTTCTCTGCACCCACATCATCTTTTATTTCTCCAGGTTCTCCTACTTCTTTACTTCTTTTTATCCATGCATCTAATGCCCCTCTTTGATGGGACTCTTCTTCGACTCTGGCCCTCTTTTTTTTCCTGTTCTGTGCTCCACTCGGTTGTACACGAAATACTCGTAACATTTCATTTTCTATCTCAAAAACCGTAAGACGCATGAGAAAATGGGAAGAAAATGGTAAACAATCGGTCAGTTGCAGACGGATAAACCATATTTCATTTCTTTGTTCCTTCGTATCAAATTATTTCACACTGATTCTCCACTGATAATTTTGTGCAATTTATATCATAGACTTGCAAATTAGTGGTATCTGTATTCGAATATTACCATGTTAAGGAATAAATGTCTCCTATTCCGAGATTAACTGCCATAGCAGTCCTCTGATCATCCAGGCTTCACTCTTACTACATCCCACGTAAATATTTCATTAAATATCGCCAGAAAACCTATAAAAAACCGTAGTTGCACCTGTTCTAGGTAAAAGAACTAATCTAGATGCACAAAAAGCTGAAGAAAAGACGAGTTATGACTCGAGGAAACGCAGGAACGAACAGCCACGTCTGCTTGTTGCTTTTGATGGTTGCACCATGTACATCATGCGCATGCATGTGGGGGGGATGGGGAGAAGGACCATTTTCTCTAGACAGAAAGGGTACACCATGTTAAAGGAATAAAGGGCTAACAACTGCCTCTGCAGTGTGGTGAGCCTCCAAAAATTGATTTATCACCGCTGAAATTATAAAATTACTATCTTATTTCCTTCTCTGGGGCAGCACGGTGGCCTAGTGGTTAGCACAACCGCCTCACGGAACTGAGGTCCCAGGTTCGATCCCGGCTCTGGGTCAATGTCCGTGTGGAGTTTGCACATTCTCCCCGTGTCTGCGTTGGTTTCGCCCCCACAACCCAAAAAATGTGCAGAGTAGGTGAATTGGCCATGCTAAATTGCCCCTTAATTGAAAAAAATAATTGGGTAATCTAAATTTAAAAAAAAAAATTTATTAAAAAAATTTTTTTTTTTTTTTTTCCCTTCTCTGATTGGATGCCCCCATCCAATGGATGCCCGGGGCCAATGCACCGTCGGCCCCCCCCTCTGCACGCCACTGGATGGCAGCCCCATTATCCCGTCTGTGAGAAAGTTGCAGGCCCCGGTACCGGTAGGTTATTTTTACGGGTTTTCGGTTTATATAACATATTTACGAAGTGTATCCAACGACGCGCCTGATTCATCTCTCCCTAAGTCCCGCCATTCCCATCGTTACGGAATGTGGATCCGAGAAAGAATTTTCTCTGCGCCGCCATTAATCACACTGCGCATGCTTCACGAGGCCCAGTCCCGCCCCCTCATTCACTCCGATTGGCTGGAGGACCAGCCGCTCCTGACCGGTCCTCCGAAGCCGCCCCCTGAACCCTATTGGCCAGGAGCTGCCGTCAATCATTGCCCTGGCTTTGTGAGGTGTCAGGTGAGAGGCGGGGTTTACAAATCCCGGGTGCGGCCCCAGAGCCGAACAATGAACATTCTCCATTCTCACTGTCCGTCACTTCCGGCTTCTCTCCACAAACAACCTCATCGAGACCAGGGGTGGGGGAGACACTAACCCAGTGACAATGTCGCTGCATTAGTGGGAGAGTCTAATGTAACCTCACCTGTTCAAAAAGGCAGAAAGTAGGAAACTATTTAGTTTAAAAGCTGTTATTGGGAGACCTGGAATCCATTATTGAGGAAGTAGTAACTGGACATTTGGAAAGTTAAATCGCAATCCATCAGAGTCAGCCTGGTTTTGTGAAGGGTAGATCGTGTTTGACTCAATTGTTTGGAGCTCTTTGAAGTAATAAGCCAGATGGATAATGGGGTCCTGTAGACGTATTTGGACTTCCAGAATACATTTCATAAGATGGAATTTGACAAGCATAAGTGTGAGGTTATCCATTTTGGTCAGAGGAATAAAAAGGCAACTTATTATTAAAATGGAGAGAAACTTTAGAGGACATTGGTTTGGGTGTTGAACAAATATTTCACATCTGTCTCCAGCCAAGAGAATGAGGAGGTAGATATGGAACTCGGGGAGAGAGACTGAGAGGTTCTTGAGCGAGTTGACAGAGGGAGTGACAAGGCAGTGGAAGTGTTGGCAGGCTTAAAAGTGGCCAAATCTCCAGGTCTGGATGAATTGTGTCGCAGGATGCTGTGGGAGGCAAGAGAGATTGTAGGGGCTCTGACCCAAATTTTTAATTCCTCTTTGGTGATGAGATGGTGCTAGAGGACTGGAGAACAGCTAATATGATCCCACTATTTAAGAAAGTTTGCAGAGATAAGCCAGGGAACTACAGACCAGTGAGTCTTGCGTGAGAGGTAGGGAAACTATTGGAGAAAATTCAGAAGGAAAGAATCCATCTCCACTTGGAGAGGCAAGGTTTGATCAGGAATAGTCAGCATAGCTTTGTCAGAGGGATGCCTTCTCAGTAAAGTGAAGCAGAGCGACACCGCCGCAGGCCGGCCTTGGCCCGGGAGTTGGGGCGCCCGGCCAGCCCCAGCTCCTGCAGCGAGAGCGACTGCATATGTAGCAAGGCCGAGGCCGTGTCGTTGCCATTGGCGTTGCGGGCCACACAGTGGTAGGTGCCGGAGTCCATGCGGCGGACCGAGGTGATCTGCAGGCTGCCGTCCGGCAGAGTTGGGGCCGGAAAGGAGTGAGGGGCAGGCGGGGGTCCGGGCGCCCGGGGAGGAGGACGTGGTCCTCGGGGTTCAGGCCCAGGTCCTCGCCTACTGGACCCAGGCCCCCGGGGAGCCCCATCCCAGCCTCGGGGTGGCCTAGCCGCTGGCGCCGTGGGTTGAGCCACAGGATGAGGGGCAGCGGCTGGCCGTCAGCCAAGCAGCGCAGGGTGACGGTCTGGCCCTCTCGGGCCTGCAGCCGCTGCGGCCTCTTGTCGCGGAAGTGGGGCCGGCGGCAGCTGAAGCTGCTGGCTTCCCCCAGACACCCACCCACACACACCACACCTCACCCCAGACACCCACCCACACACACCACACCTCCCCCCAGACACCCACCCACACACAGAAAACCTCCCCCAGACACACATCTACACACAGGATACCTCCCCAGATGCGCACCCACACACTCGACACCTCCCCGCAGACACCCACCCCCACACACCACACCTCCCCCCAGACACCTACCCACACACAGCACACCTCCCCCCCCAGACACACAGGACACCTCCCCCCACACACACACCCACACATAGGTCACCTCCCCCAGAGACACACCCACACACAGGATACCTCCCCCAGACGCACAACCGCACACAGGACACCTCCCCCCAGACACATACCCACACACAGCATACCTCCCCCAGACACACACCTACACACAGGATACCTCCCCAGACGCACACCCACACACTGGACACCTCCCCGCAGACACCCACCCACACACACCATACCTCCCCCCAGACACCCACACAGCACACCTACCCCCAGACACACTGGACACCTCCTCCACAGACACACTCACCCACACACAGCACACCTCCCCCCAGACACCCAGCCACGCACAGCACACCTCCCCCCAGACACACTGGACACCTCCCCCCAGACACCCACCCACACACACCACACCTCCCACCAGACACCCACCCACACACAGCACACCTCCCCCCAGACACACTGGACACCTCCTCCACAGACACACACACCCACACACAGCACACCTCCCCCCAGACACACACTCACACACAGGACACCACCCCCAGACACACACAAAGCCATAGGACAACTCCCTGAAAATGTCACGGACAAGTCCAGAAAATAATCAAAAAGGCTAAAGGCATTCATATCTAGAGGATTGGAGTATAACGTCACAGACGTTATGCTGCTGTTATACAAAACCCTGTGAGACCCCACTTGAAGAACTGTGAGCCATTCTGGGCACCACACCTTCGGGAGGATATTTTGGTCTTGGAGGGACTGCAATATAGATTTACTAAAACAATACGCCACGATACTTGGACTATGGGGCTTACGACGGGAGATTATACAAATGAGGCCTGTTTTCGCGAGAATTTAGACGGTTAAGGTGTGATCTGATTGCAGTATTTAAGATATTAACAGGGAAAGACAGGGTAGATAAAGATAAACTATTTCCACTGGTTGGAGATTCTAAAACTGGGATCACTGTCTAACAATCAGGGCTGGACCGTTTGGGAGAGATGTTGGGAAGAACTTCTTCACACACGGTGGGAGAGGTTTGGAACTCTCTCCCACAAACAGCAGGTAAAGCTGGATCAGTTGTTAAGTTTAAATCTGAGGTAGAGTTTTGTTAAACAAAGATGTTAATGGATATGGAGTTAGGTCACAGATCAGCCTGACCTCACTAAATGGCAGGACAGATTCGAGGGGCTAAATGGCCTACTCCTGTCCCTATGTGTATTTCTAAAATTCAGACAACACTATGACAGGGAAAGAGTCCGGATTAGAACCTGAGTTAGTCCGAGCTGCAAACCATCCCTCCAGATCCTTGCCCTTCATGGATTTAATGAAGGTCAAGGCAATAGTTGGATTATTGAAAGACTTGACGGAGTTGTTGGATACCATTTATCGGGTTGCAAGATAAAGCCTGACGGAATTCACTCCCCACAGCCTTGAGCTGCCTTTGAACTTCATTGAAGCCTCGACGCTTTGTTTGTGTTGCTGCTGAAAAGTCCCAAATCCTCACTCCCGCCTGGAGCCAGACGCCACCTCACCGTACCCATCTCCAGGATCTTCTTTCCAGTTGTGGAAGTGAATGATTATAGGTCTGGGATGAAAACTATCCCTCGGACTCAGAGACAGGATACAATACATCCTTTCTAATTTGAAACGCCCAGGCTTCACATTCAGCTTCAGAAAACGTGCCAGTCGGTCCTCGAAGAACCTAACAATAGCCTTACCCTCCACACTAAATGGACAGAAAATAACAGCATTTATGGGCCGCCCGGTAGCACAGTGGTTAGCACAGTTGCTTCACAGCTCCAGGGTCCCAGGTTCGATTCCCGGCTTGGGTCACTGTCTGTGCGGAGTCTGCACGGTCTCCCAGTGTGTGCGTGGGTTTCTCCGGGTGCTCCGGTTTCCTCCCACACTCCAAAGATGTGCAGGTTAGGTGGATTGGGCATGATAAATTGCCCTTAAGTGTCCAACAAGGTTAGGTGGGGTGTGGGCGTAAGTAGGGTGCTCTTTCCAAGAGCCGGTGCAGAGTCACTGGGCAGAATGGACTCCTTCTGCACTGTAAATCCTCTGGGGTAGAGAATTCCAAAGCTTCACCACATCCTCGAGTAAAGAAATCCCTCCTCATCTCAGCTTTCTCTCCATTTTCCTGCCAGTTTCCCATAACCCTCGTCGCCCTCAATTAGAAATCTGTCTGGGGTGGGGGGTCCATCTGTGATACGGGAGCGGCTTGGGTCACTGTCTATGCAGAGTCTGCACATTCTCACTGTGGCTGCCTGGGTTTCCTCCGGGTGCTCCGGTTTCCTCCCACAGTCCAAAGATGTGCAGGTTAGGTGGATGGGCCATGATAAATTGCCTTTAGTGCCCAAATAAAAGGTATGGGGGGGTTACTGGGTTACGGGGATGGGGTGGAAGTATGGGCTTGGGTGGGGTGCTGTTTCCAAGGCGCAGACTCGATGGGCTGAGTGGCCTCCTTCTGCAATGTAAATTCTATGATGACCATCTGACAGGCCGACAACTCGGATGTTCTTTCTCCGACCCTCGGTCCTCCAAGTCCTCCCGGACCTTCGCCAGACACTCGGCTGGTTTTCAAAGGATTGAATTCTTGCCTCCATCGAGGAGGCTTCTTGCTGAATGTTCAGGATTCTCTCCTCTGGATCATCGAGCCTCTTCATGGCGTTTTGCAGCTGGGCCTCATTAACTCACAGATATTGAGTCAGCACACTCAGCCTCTGGTCAATAACACGGATAATGTCGGCAGTCATCATTTTCACCGCCTCCCAGTGAGCGGGGGGTCGAAAGACCACCTGAGGGTCAGGCCGCCATGTTGAAAAGGCGGCTCCATTCCTGCTGAATCCACCTGCGCTATTTTATCAGCGCATTTCTTCACTTTTTCTGGCTTAATCCTACCAGGCCGAACCCTGAAGTCTTCCAGGGACACGATAACAAATATTAATTCAAGAATTAGGGAGATGAGTGCCGGGCTATCAGGATAAGTGACAGGTTATAGGTGAGTGACACCAGAACCTGTGGAAAAACAGCTACTCCCGCACCCGTATCACAAACCCTCGCCCCCTCCCCCACCCCCACACCACAAACAGATTTCTGAGTGAGGGTGACGAGCGTTATGGGAAACTGGCAGGAAAATTGAGAGAAAGCTGAGATGAGGAGGGATTTCTTTACTCAAGGATGTGGTGAAGCTTTGGAATTTTCTATCCCAGAGGATTTACAGTGCAGAAGGAGTCCATTCCGCCCATTGACTCTGCACCGGCTCTTGGAAAGAGCACCCGACTTAAGCCCACACCCCACCTAACCTTTTTGGACACTTAAGGGCAATTTATCATGGCCAATCCACCTAACCTGCACATCTTTGGAGTGTGGGAGGAAACCGGAGCACCCGGAGGAAACCCACGCACACACAGAGAGAACGTGCAGACTCTGCACAGACAGTGACCCAAGCCGGGAATCGAACCTGGGACCCTGGAGCTGTAAAGCTACAGTGCTAACCACTATGCTGACCACTGTGATATGGGGGATAGTGTGGGAAAACAGTGATGAGGTTGGTCAGCCAATGATCCCATTGAATGGTTCAGGCTCAATGGGACGAATGGCTGACTGCAGCTCGTATTTGTTTTTATCTGCTGGACAGGAAGCAGTGAGCTGAGCTTGGATCTGTCAATCAGCCTCAATCAGCACCTTCAGGAGAATTGGGAGGGTGAATATTAGATACAGCAGAGTGAGAATGGAGGGAGAGTGTGTGGGATGGAGATTTACAGCTTTCGGGGAATGAGAGAGAGGAAAAAACGTTCCATAGAAATGAGAATTGTTGTTCCACGTTTCTGTCCTGTACTGACAGTGATGAATTTTGTAAATTGTTTTGACAGGATATTCCATGAGGAGGAATTACAGACAGAAATCTGAAACATTACGTCTCGATCTGACAGTCACTCAATTCCCTGGAACCTGAATATCATCGGCCTTTGAATCTAGAAGAAGAAATGTTTGCCCGAACTGTCACCTAAAGATTTCAAACATCAGTGTGACTGGAAAAGCACCGAGACCCACACAACACACACCCCAGTGAGAGTGTTCCAGTGAACTGACTGTGGAAACATCAGTGTGACTGGAAAATCACCGAGACCCACACAACACACACCCGAGTGAGAAAGTTCATAGACTCCCAGAATTTACAGTGCAGAAGGAGGCCGTTTGGCCCATCAAGTCTGCACCATCCCTTGGAAAGATCAGCCTGCCGAAGCCCACACCTCCACCCTATCACCGTAACCCAATAACCCCACCCAACCTTTTTCAACACTCAGGGCAATTTAGCCTGGCCAATCCACCTAACCCGCACATCTTTTGGACTGTGGGAGGAAACCTACGCAGACATGGGGAGAACGTGCAGACTCCGCACAGACAGTTCCAGTGAAATGTCCGAGGAAACCAGTTACACAGCCTGAATAAACATAACATTCACAGCAGGGAGACACCATACCCGTGGTGTGTCTGTGGAAGAGGCTTCAACTGATCATCCAACCTGGAGAGACACAAGGTGACCCAAATCATGGGGAAACCGTGGAAATGTGGGGACTGTGGGAAGGGATTCCAAGCCCCATCTCAGCTGGAGATTCATCGACGCAGTCACACTGGGGAGAGGCCATTCACCTGCTCTCAGTGTGGGAAGGGATTCAGTCAGTTATCTAATCTTCAGGCACACCAGCGAGTTCACACTGGGGAGAGGCCATTCACCTGCTCTCAGTGTGGGCAGGGATTCACTCACTTATCCCACCTGGGCACACATCAGCGAGTTCACACTGGGGAGAGGCCATTCATCTGCTCTCAGTGTGGGCAGAGGTTCCGTGCTTTATCCACCCTGCGGAAACACCAGCGAGTTCACACTGGGGAGAAGCCATTCACCTGCTCTCAGTGTGGGAAGGGATTCATTGATTCATCCACCCTGCGGATCCATGAGCGAATTCACACTGGGGAGAGGCCATTCACCTGCTCTCAGTGTGGGAAGGGATTCCGTGATTCATCCAGCCTGCAGAAACATCAGCAGTTTCACACTGGCGAGAGGCCATTCACCTGCTCTCAGTGTGGGAAGGGATTCACTCAGTCATCCGGCCTGCAGTCACACCAGCGAATTCACACTGGGGAGAGGCCATTCACCTGCTCGCAGTGTGGGAAGGGATTCACTCAGTTATCCACGCTGCAGAAACACCAGCGAGTTCACAGTGGGGAGGGGCCATTCACCTACTCTCAGTGTGGGAAGGGATTCACTCAGTTCTCTCACCTGCGGACACACCAGCGAGTTCACACTGGGGAGAGGCCTTCCACTTCTCAATTTGCGATGGCATTGCATACTTCATCGCACCTGCTGTGACACCAACAATTTCACAATCGATTACAGGGGTTGGATTCTGCTGTTATTGTTTCTGCTCTACATCCAGGACTGCATTTTGTTCATTCTGACAGGTGGTCAGTGGGGATGGTCAGAGGGTTTCTTTCTGCTGGACTGGCCGGTCTCACCATTTTGCCTCCAGTTGGCTGATTCTCTTTGAGCCTTGTTGCTAATACCTGGCTTCAAATTGCACAAGAATCACAGAGTGAAAGGGTGTTTGGAAGTTTGAAGATATTTAGTTCCTATTTCTGTTTGGAACCCCCGAAGCGTGCCATGTTGCCATGGAGACGGGCCCTGGTGGTTACATGATTCTTTTGTTTAATTCATCTGTGTGTTCCTCACAGAAGAAAACAGTTTATTTTGTTTAATTTATCTGGGTGTTCCTCACATAAGAAAACTATCAGGGTATGAGGGGCAAGTTGTCTGAGGTGGACTGGGAAACTGATTGGTACAGGGAATACCTAATAGTTAAGGAATATTACATATTTATCAGGGGGTCGGTCAGCTCAGTTGGCTGGACGGCTGGTTTGTGATGCAGAGCAAGGCCAACAGTGAGGATTCAACTCCCGTACTGGCCGAGTTTATTCATGAAGGCCCCGCCTTCTCAACCAGGCCCCTCGCCTGAGGTGTGCTGACCCTCCGGTTAAATTACCTCCAGTCAGCTCTCTCTCTGTCAAAGGGCGAGAGCAGCCTATGTCCTCTCGGATTTTTGTGACTTTTATTTTGCATATATACAACAAATATAGATTCCTTTAAAGAATAAAAATCAAACAGGAAAAGTGATGGAACCGTGGCTAACAAGAAAAGCGAAAGATTCCATGAGATCCATTAGAATTCAGCAAAGGAGGACCAAGAAACTGATGAGAGCAAACTGGCGAGAAACATAAAAACCGACTGGAAAAGCTTCTACAGGAATGTGAAAAGGAAAAGATTAGCAAAGACCAATGTGGGTCCATTCCAGGCAGAGACAGGAGAGTTTATAATGGGGAGTAAGGAAATGGCAGAGAAACTGAACAATGTGTGTCTGTCTTCACAGAGGAAGATACCGAAATTGTCCCCAAAACACCAGAGAACCAAGGGACTGACAGATTAGTATTGGTGAAAAAGTAGCACTGGAGAAATTAATGGGACTGAAAGTGAATAAATCCCCAAAAGCTGATGATCTACATCCCAGAGTGTTGAACGAGGTGGCTGTGGAGATCTCTATTCCTCATTCTAAATTCTCCTGACTTTATCTGGATTGGACAAACCTTTGTCTGAGCCAAACGTTTCCTTTTTACGTAGCCACAGAAGCTTTAACAGTCCATTTTTATGTATTTTGCAAGTTCACATTCTATTCTGTTCTCCCCTTTTTTTCCCTCAGTGTCTTGGTCGAAGAACTGAAGTAAATCCTCGGGAAGAATCATCAATTTGGACAGGTTCCGAGACAATTAAGTTTCGATTTCCAGGACAGAGTAACTATAATCGTGGAGTGTGATTTTAGGTTGTGTAAAAGGGCAAAGTTCTATTTTCCAGTTTAATGTGTCAGGTTCTGAGTTAAAGTAGCTCCTAGTTTGTTTGTTGCATTAAAAGTCATAAAACTTGTAGTCCCATCATGTGATCCTTTAATTTGTTGACTGGGAATTTGATTTGTTTCAAGAAGTTGCTGACCTTTATGGAGATCCTAATCCACAAGTTTTGTCTTCCTATTTGAGCCTCGGGCACCTTTCTGTCTCTATTGCTCGTGTCACTGACAGCCAGGTGATGGAGCTGAGGGCTGAATTTAGCTGAGAATAACGGGGCCTGTGCCCCAGTTGGGGAACTGCCATGGGCATCGCTAATAGAGACAGGAAGATGCTGGAGGCCTGACTGGGAACTGCACCTCCAACCAATCCGGGTTTGGGAGCTGGGAGGGTGACTGGGGCTGACGGTGATACGACCCCCAGGGTTCAGTGCCCCCATGTCCAAAGCGGGGAGTCATGGGAACAGGGTACAGAGGAGCTGAGGGGAAACCATTTGGACCAGAAAATTGTGAACATCCTGTCACTCCGGTTGTCTTTGATCCTCAAGTAATTTTCTGTTAGATATTTTTAACCATGTTCTGTTTCATCAATTTTTTTAAAATAAATTTAGATTACCCAATTATTTTTTCCAATTAAGGGGCAATTTAGCGTGGCCAATCCACCTACTCTGCACATTTTTGGGTTGTGGGGGCGAAACCCACGCAGACACGGGGAGAATGTGCAAACTCCACACAGACAGTGACCCAGAGCCGGGATTGAACCTGGGACCTCAGCGCCGTGAGGCGGTTGTGCTAACCACTAGGCCACCGTGCTGCCCATTGTTTCATCAATAAACTTTTAACAGGAAAATATTTGAATTTGAGAAAGTAACAAGGGATGTTAATAAAGGGGAACCTGTAGATGTGCTTTATCTGGATTTCCAGAAGGATTTTCCCAAGGTGCCACATCAAAGGTTATTACACAAAATAAGAGCAGCAAATGAGCTGGGGTGAGATGGACACTGGTAACATTGTGGAAATTGAAATATCTGGTATACAGTTCCCAGGGAGAGGGATTGTCTCAGTAGTTGGGGAATGGAATTTGTAGTGGTGACTGGAGACAATGGCTTTGACCTTCCCAATATTTAATTGGAGGAAAACCTTTCATACAGTACAGGATGTGGGATAAGCAGTTTGATAATTTAGTAACAGTGGAGGAATGGGGGTGAGGTAGAGCTGGGTGTTGTCAGTGTGCATGTGAAAACTAACACTCTGCTTTTGGGATGATGTCACCTCGTGGCAGCTTGTAGATAGGATGTAGGAGGGGCTGACGATAGATCCTTGGGGAACACCGAGTACACGGACTGTGGCGAGGAAAGGGAGATTGGAAATGGAATGGTAGTTTGCAAAGATGGGAGGGACAAGTGTTTTTTTAGGATGGATGATGACAGTGGATTTAATGCTGAGACAGTACCAGCAGAGAAAGAGCTGTTCACAATATCGGCTCACATGGAGAAGTTGAGATGTCAGCAGTTTATGGGAATTATCAATGGAGCAGAAGGGGGGAGGGGGGGTCTCATGGACAAGGTGTGTTCTGACAGGAAGTAGGAGAAAAAAATTGTAGAAAGATGTAAGTTCAGAACTTGGACAAAAATGTACTTAGAGACGGTTTGGTCCGGTAGGTTAGTGGAGGGAAGCAGCAGAGGCCGCTGATCGGATTGTCTCAATCTTTGTCACAAAGAAGCTGTGTGAGCTACTCACAGTTGTTGTTGAAGATGAGGATGGAGGAGACGGGGAGAAGGAGACCTTCAAAAGGAACTAACTTGTGTTAGCGATATTAAAAAGACACCACACGCTTTGTTTAACACAAACTGATTGACTTGATTTTTATTCAGAATTTAATTCCTTGTGACTGGATTAGAGTTTATGAACATCAGCAGCAATTGACCCCAGTGAACATGTTCCAGTCCAGGATGTGATGAACAGCAACCAATCACTGAAGTTACTTGTAAACTTGCTGGTGCATCAGCAGGTTGGATAACTGAGTGAATCCCCTCCCACACTCGGAGCAGGTGAACGGCTTCTCTCCAGTGTGAACTCGCTGGTGTACAGTGAGGTCAGATGATCGCCTGAATCCACTTCCACAGTGAGAGCACCTGAAAGGTCTCTCATCAGTATGAACACGTTGATGAGATATCAGTTCCCCAGAACTTTTATAACACTTCTCACATTCTGGACATTTAAATGGTCTCTCCCCAGTGTGAACTCGCTGATGTACAGTGAGGTCAGATGATCGTCTGAACCCAGTCCCACAGTGAAAGCACCTGAACGGCCTCTCCTGGGTGTGAACACGTTGATGGGACATCAGTTCCCCAGAACTTTTATAACACTTCCCACAGTCTGGACATTTAAATGGTCTCTCCCCAGTGTGAACTCGCTGGTGTCTCAGCAGATTGGAGGAATGAGCAAATCCTTTCCCACACTGCAAACAGGTGAATGGCCTCACCCCAGCATGAATGTGTTGGTGTGTCAGCAAGTGGTATGAGTGTGTGAATCCCTTCCCGCACTCGAAGCAGGTGAACGGTCTCTCCCCAGTGTGAGTGCGCTGATGGATTTTCAACTTGGATGGATAATCGAATCCCTTCCCACAATCCTCACATTCCCATGGTTTTTCCCCGGTATGACTGCACTTATGTTTCAAAAGGCCAGATGATCGACTGAAGCTTTGTCCACACACAGAACACATGTACGGTTTCTCCCTAGTTTGAGCGGTGCATCTTCCTTCCATCTTCAAACTCCTATGATATTTATGCTACGAACATTTTGGTGAGTGTAGATCTTGATGTGATGGTTAATTTGAATTTCCTGACTGAAATTCCTTCACTTCTAATACTCTGCGAAATTGATTCAAAACAGAAAATAGGGAGTGAGAGAGAACCCACAAAAACACATAGGCAGGTTGTGAAATTGAGCTGAATGAATCTGGAAACTAGTGGGGCCGGCACTGGGAAAAAGTGACCATGAAAACTGCTGGGTTGTCATAATAATCAACTGGTTCACCTCTATGGGAGGAGAGAGGGAGTGTGTGCGAGAGGGGGAGTAGGTGAGGGTGCGAGAGAGAGAGGGTGCGGGAGAGAAAGGGTGCGGGAGAGAGAGAGAGAGTGCGTGGGACAGAGAGCATTTGGGAGAGACAGAGAGAGGGAGTTTATATGTGTGTGTGTGTGTGTGAGTGAGAGTGTGTAAACACCGCAAATGGTAATGACCTGAAATGCAAACACTTAATGTTCGAAGGACGATAGTGTTCACTTCCTGATGAATCGAGTGAAGCTGTCACATTGCGATGTAAGAGTTTGCTCGAGGTTCCTGTCTGTAAATCCTCTTCTAATACCCTGAAAATGAAATTTACAAAAGGTATCAATGTCAATCCAAAAATGGAATTCAGAAAATAAATTTGTGGTTTGGGTTTGTCGTGCGTAAATTCTCCCTTTCTAACTTCCCGTAAAAGGAGTTTCCACATCCATCATTGTGTGGGGTGGCACAGCGATTAACACCGCTGCCTCACAGCACCAGGGACCTGGATTCAATTCCGGCCTTTTGAAAATGAAATGAAAATCGCTCATTGTCAAGAGTAGGCTTCAATTAAGTTACTGTGAAAAGCCCATAGTCACCACATTCCGGCGCCTGTCCGGGAAGGCTGGTACGGGAATTGAACAGTGCTGTTGGCCTGCTTGGTCTGCTTTCAAAGCCAGCGATTTAGCCATGTGCTAAACCAGCCCTAACCATTGTGACAGTTCCAGATGGTGAGAGCCGCCACAGGCTCAGGCAGATTGTCCAATATTTTAAAAATAATAATTTTAGACTACCCAATTCATTTTTTCCAATTAAGGAACAAAAGCATAGGCAGCACGGTAGCATGGTGGTTAGCATAAATGCTTCACAGCTCCAGGGTCCCAGGTTCAATTCCTGGCTGGGTCACTGTCTGTATGGAGTCTGCACGTCCTCCCCGTGTGTGCGTGGGTTTCCTCCGGGTGCTCCGGTTTCCTCCCACAGTCCAAAGATGTGCGGGTTAGATGGATTGGCCATGCTAAATTGCCCGTAGTGTCCTAAAAGGTAAGGTTGGGGGAGGGGGGGGTTGTTGGGTTACGGGTATAGGGTGGATACGTGGGTTTGAGTAGGGTGATCATTGCTCGGCACAACATCGAGGGCCGAAGGGCCTGTTCTGTGCTGTACTGTTCTATGTTTTAATTTAGCGTTGTCAATCCACCTACCTTGCACATGGGCGTGAAACCCACGCAGACAGAGGGATAATTTGCAAACTCCACACGGACAGTCACCCAGGGCCAAGATTCGAACCCTGGTCCTCAGCGCCGTAGTCCCAGTGCCAACCACTGCACTGCCTTCTCCCTTCTGCACTTTGCCCCTCGTCCTCATCAGCAATCTCTCAATTTGAGGACGTCTACCCAGGGTCTTGAGTTTCTGCCATGGGTGGACAGAACCACAGATCTTTAGACCATGAGGTATTGGGATCCGGAGAGCAGGATGTTTTTCCCTTTCTTTCCATCAATCCACAGCCCCATCATTCAGACATTGGGACTCAAAGGGTGGTATAGTTTGATGGAAAAGTTGTCTCCATTCTGAACAATGGGGAACAAGCCCCTCCCACTCATTGAAACATCGCCCCGACAAAGATGGCGACCACGCATGCGCGACCACGCATGCGCCCTGATGCACACTCAATCCAATAAAGATGGCGGCCGTTAATCCAGGCCTAAAATGACAGGCTGCAGCCCCGCTCGTTCCAATCTAGGTCCCGTAAACTCTTTTCAGAGTTTAGTGACTCACACAATGTGCTAACGCAGCGTTTCCAACATTCCCCGCGATCTCACGCACGCTACATATTGTTAACCGCCTCTTACTAATTATGGATGCAAAGAAGAAACAGCCACTCTCCATCGCCATTACTGATACTGCGCATGCTTCAATCACAGCCCGGCCCCGCCCTTCATTCACTCCGATTGGTTGGATGACCAGCTGCTCTCCGTCGGTCCTCCAGTCCCGCCCCTTCTCTTCCTATTGGTCCGGAGCCGCTGTCAATCATCCGGGCATTGTGAAAGTTCCAGATGGTGAGAGCTGCCACAGGCTCAGGCTGATTGCCCAATATTTAAAAAAATAACTACCCAATTCATTTTTTCCAATGAAGGGAAGCGTTGTCAATCCACCTACCTTGCACATCTTTGGGTTGTCGGGGCAAAACCCACGCAAACGCGGAGAGAATTTCATAGAATGTACAATGCAGAAGGAGGCCATTCGGCCCATCAAGTCCACACCGGCTCCCTGAAAGAGCACCATACCCAAGCCCACACCTCCACCCAATCCCCATAACCCAGTATCCCAACCAACACTAAGGGCAATTTAGCATGGCCAATCCACTTAACCTGCACATCTTTGGACTGTGGGAGGAAACCGGAGCACCCGGAGGAAACCCATGCAGACACACGGGGAGAATCTGCAAATTCCGCACGGCAGTGTCCCAGAGCCAGGATCGAACCTGGGACCTCAGCGCTGTGAGGCTGCAGTGCTACCGTGCTGCCCTTGATTGTCCAATAATAACAGTGAGAGTCTCAGTGGGACAATCAGACAATAATAGTGGAGATGGGGCCCAGAGGATAAACAGCAAAGGATTCACTCACTTTGAGAGTAACAAACACCATGTCTGTTCCAATAAGTCAGACTGCAGTGAGTGAGCGAACACATCATTGGATCCAATGTAATGATAATGCAGCCAGTATCGAGAGAACCACAACTAAATTTGGTTTTCAAATAGTAGTGAAGTAGTCATGGTTTGTTGAAAACATAATATAATCCACTTCTGGTGTGTGTTGATCTGTCCCATTAGACAATAACCTTAAAAATAACCTGGGGCTGAAACCTCAGTCATGGCTTTGTCACCTCCCGATTCGACAATTCCATTGCACACCTGGCTGCTCTCCCACATTCTACCTCTGTAAACTTAAAGCCATCCAAAAGTCTGCTACCCATGTCTTAATTCACAGTAAGTTCCTTTCCACCATGATCCCTGTGCTCTGAGACTTGCATTCACTCCCAGTCAATTCTCACCCTCGTTTTCAAATCCCTCCATGGCCTAATCTCTCCCCGTGTCTGTCATCTCCTCCAACTCCACAACCCCCTGAGATATCTACACAGCTCTGATCCTGGACTCTTTTACACCCCTGATTCTAATTACTCCGCCATGGTTTTAAGTTCCCTGGGCCCCAAGCACTGAATTCCATCCATAAACCTCCCCGTCTCAACCTCACTTACCTCCTTTAAGACTCTTTAAAACTCACCTCTTTGTCCAAGTTTTTGGTCACCTGTCCTCATATCTCCTTTTGTGTCTGGGTGTCCAGCATCGGCAATGCGCATGCTCCAGCTCACCATGCCCAGGGAGTGATTGACGGCATCTCTGGGCCAACAGAAAGAGAGGGGCGGGTCTGGAGGACCGAGTGGTTGCAGCTAGTCATCCAACCAATCGTAGTGAAGGAGGGGCGGGGCTGAGTCCGGTCTCCCACGTGAGCTGGAGCATGCGCAGTAACGTTAAGGTCTCGCGATTCGGGTGGTCGGGCGGAAATTTTGAGCCGTTCAAATTCGGTTTGGTGAGTCCTGAGGGTGGGATGGAGCCGGAGGGTGCAGCGGGAGGCTTCATAAACACTCCGCAGAGGCCCCAAACTACGAATATGAAGCTCGGATATGGCAGCTGAACCGGCGAAAGCTGCTCGGGCTTTTCCCCGAGACAGGCCCGGGTGGCCGGGCGCATGCGGAGGGAGCGAGAGCCCCGCCTTTGCTCCGCCTCCCATTTACTCTGATTGGCTGGAGGACCAGCCGCCCTTGTTCGGGCTTCCAGCCCCGCCCCCTCTTCCTATTGGTCCGAACCCGCCGTCAATCAGTCCCGATCAAACCCTTCACAATCATTGTCAGCTCCATGGTTTGCAGGACACTGGGAGTGGAGGAAAGAAATGGTGCAGATGGTGAGATGGGTTTGGATTTCAGCCCAGGGAGAGTCTGTGGGACGGGGATTTACAGCTTTGGGGGAACAAGAGAGGAAAAAATGTTCCAGAGAAACTAGAATTGCCTGTTCAGAATTTCGATCCTGGACTGACAGTGATGGCTTTTGTAAACTCCTTTTACGGGGGGGGGGGGGGGTTAGAATTGGAGAATTTGCACACAACAAACTGAACCCAACAGAAAGGTTTGTCTCTTTGTGAATTCTAGCCTGCATCAACAGTGATGACTTGTGTAAAATGAGAGTTAAGAGCTCTCAGGAAAGATTAAATGGAGTGGGGCCTTTTTCTATCGATAACAACAAATTAAGCATTGGCCTGCCTATAAATCTTTTAAATTATCAGTAGTTTGGAGAGGGGCGATGTGAGAGAGTGACCATCAATAAACAACAAGTCATAAATGCAAGAAAGTTACGAATCAATTCAAGTGAATAATACAGACAAAATTATTTATCACAGGTTCAGAATGTGCAACGCATTACCATGGAAAGGTGTTGAGGAAAGCGCTGAGATGTTTTCAAAAAGAAACGGGACAAGCACATGAGAGAAAATGGAATCGAAAATCAGCTGAAAGGCTGAGATTTGATAGGTGTGACAGTCGGAGATATGTGCCGAGTATTGACAGCAGCAGAATCTGTGACAGAATGGGCTGGTTGGATTATATATTCACAGTAATTCAATGTAATCTCCTTTTACAGAATATTTGCAGTTGCAAACATCTTGTTGAGATCTGATAGAGTCACTTGATTCATCAGGACCGGCCTTTCAACGTGGAAGGAGAAATGTTTGTCTGTTTTGTCTTTCGGAAAAAATTTCAAAAATCCCTGTGATTGGAAAAGCACCGAGACACAGACATCTAAGTAATTTTCCACAGTTAGCTGGAACTGTGCTTTAACCAATCACACAGCATGAAATTGAATTACAGCATTTACATCAGGGAGACATCTTACTCAGGCTTCAACTGATGATCCAAGTTGGAGAGACATAAGGACATTCGCACCAAAGGAATGAAGAAGCAGCAATAGGACATTCAGCCCCGTGAGCCTGTTCCACCATTTAATAACATCACGGCTGATCTGATAGTGACCTCAAATCTGGATCCCACCTACACCTGATAACCTGTCAATAACCATGGAGAAACCGTGGAAATGTGGGGACTGTGGGATGGGATGCCAATCCCCGTCTGAATTGGAAACTCATCAACGTATTCACACTGGGGAAACACCGTTCACCTGCTCTGTGTGTGGGAAGGGATTCACTCGGTCATCATCCCTCCTCACACACCAAGTTGTTCATACTGATCAGAGACCGTTTCAATGTGCTGACTGTGGAAAGAGCTTTAAATGCAGAAAGGATTTATTGACACATCAACGTATTCACACTGGGGAGAGGCCATTCATCTGCTACGTGTGTGGGAAGGGATTCACTCAATTATCAATCCTCCTGGGCCACCAACTTGTTCATACTGATCAGAGACCGTTTCAATGTGCTGACTGTGGAAAGAGCTTTAAAAGCAGAAATAGTTTACTGTTACATCAACGCACTCACACTGGGGAGAGGCCATTCACCTGTTTGGAATGTGGGAAGAGATTTAATGCTTCGTCAAACCTCCGGGCCCACCGCCAGGTTCACTCTGACCAGAGACCGTTTAAATGTGCTGACTGTGAAAAGAGCTTTAAAAGCAGAACAGGTTTACGGATGCATCAACGCACTCACACTGGAGAAAAGCCATTGACCTGCTCCGTGTGTGGGAAGGGATTCACTCAGTCATCACACCTCATGACACACCAACTTGTTCATTCTGATCAGAGATCTTTTAAATGTGCTGACTGTGAGAAGAGTTTTAAAACTAAAAAGGATTTACTGAGACACCAACGCACTCACACTGGGGAGAGGCCATTCACCTGCTCCGTGTGTGGGATGGGATTCACATGTTCATACCAGCTCCTGCAACACCAGCGAATTCACACTGGGCAGAGACCGTACTCTTGCCCCGTGTGTGACCAGAAATTTATTCAGTCATCCCACCTGATGGCGCACCAACTTGTTCACATTGATCAGAAACCTTTTAAATGTTCTGACTGTGAAAAAAGATTTAAAAGTGAACAGCATCTGCGGAAACACCAGCGAGTTCACACTGAAACAGAATCATAGAATTTACAGTGCAGAAGGAGGGCATTCGGCCCATCACGTGCGGCCCTTGGAAAGAGCACCTTACTTAAGCCCATACCTCCAACCTAACCCATAACCCCACCTCAACCTTTTGGACACTCAGGGCAATTTAGCATGGCCAATCCACCTAACCTGCACATTTTTGGACTTGTGGGCGGAAACTGGAGCACCCGGAGGAAACCCACGCAGACATGGGGAGAACGTGCAAACTCCGCACAGACTGTAAGCCAAGCCAGGCATTCTGGGACCCTGGAGCTTTGAATCAACAGTGCTAACCACTGTGTTACCGTGTAGCCCACACGTGGGAGCGGTACTGGGGAGAGGCTGTTTAACTGCTCCGTGCGTGGGAGGAGATTCACTCAGTCAAACAACCTGCACAGACATCAGCAAGTTCACAGGCAGCAGCAGGGTTTGGATTCAGCTGTTGTTGCTGCTGTTAGTCACATCCAGGACTGAATGATGCCTGGACGTCTGTTTCCAGTGGGGCTCCACAGTTTGCTGGTATATATCAATGATTTAGACTGAAATGTACACACCAGGATTATACAAAAGTTGCTGATGTGTTTTAGACAATGAGGGAGAAAGCCATGGACTGGGTCAGATGGACTGAAAAGTGATAAATGGAAATTTAGATAATGAGAGGTTAGGAACACATTTCAGTTAACTCCCGATAAAAATAAGGTCACTTCAGGATAATGGAAAAATCTGGTGGGGAAGCTACAAATAATCCTTTAAAAAAAATTAAAAATTCAGAGTACCCAATGTTTTTTTTCCAAATCAGGGGCAATTTAGCCTGGTCAATCCACCTAACCTGCACATCTTTGGGTTGTGGGGGTGAAACCCATGCAGACACGGGGAGAATATGCAAACTCCACACGGATAGTGACCCAGGGCCGGGATTGAAACCCGCGTCCTCAGCGCTGCAGTCCCACTGCTAACCACTGCTCCAATGCTGCCCGAGCTATAAATAATCCTAATAACTTTATTGAACAGTTCTCAAATGGAAAGGCACTTGAAAATGAAAAAATGAAAATGAAAACCACTTTAAATGAAAACCACATTGACCACATTAAAACTAAGGATCGGCAATAGACGTTTGATCTAGCAAGTCATATTTAGGGCAAAGTTATAAACAGAGGGCATTCATTTAAAGTGATTAGAAAAAGAAGCAATGCTGAGCAAGCCTAGGAGAGTGGGCGAAGAAGTGGCAGATGGAATACAATGTGGAAAAGTGTGAGGTTATGCACTTTGGAAGGAGAAATGGAGGCATAGACTATTTTCTAAATGGGGAAATTCTGAGGAAATCACAAGCACAAAGGGACTTGGGAGACCTGGTTCAAGATTCTCTTCAGGTTAACGTGCAAGTGCACTGCAGCCTCACGGAGCCAAGGTCCCGGGTTCGATCCCGGTTCTGGGTCACTGTCCGTGTGGAGTTTGCACATTCTCCCCGTGTTTGCGTGGGTTTCGCCCCCACAACCCAAAGATGTGCAGTGTAGGTGGATTGGCCATGCTAAATTGCCCCTTAATTGGAACAAATTCATTGGGTACTCTAAAAAATGTTTTTTTAAATGTAAAAACAAAAGGTTAATGTGCAGGTTCAGTCGGCAGTTAGGAAGGCAAATGCAATGTATTCATGTTGAGAGGGCTGGAATACAAGACCAGGGATGTACATTCGAGGCTATATAGGGCTCTGATCAGTACCAAGAGCAGTTTTGGGCCCCGTATCTAAGGAAGGCTGTGTTGGCCTTGAAAAGGGTCCAGAGGAGGTTTACAAGAATGATCCCTGGAATGAAGAGCTTGTCGTATGAGGAACGGTTGAGGACTCTGGGTCTGTACTCGTTGGAGTTTAGAAGGATATGGGGGGATATGGGGGCAAACACTGCAATGAAGTTACTGTGCGAAGCGCCGAGTCGCCACATTCCAGCGCCTGTTCGGGTAAACAGGGAGATTCTGCTGTTATTGCTGCTTTTAACCACGTCTTGGACTAAACCATGTTAATTTTGACTTTTGGTGTTTCTTTCTGCTGGAAAATGGTGTTTTCCTTCTGATGATTATAATTAAAAGTGCTATTATTATATCTCAAATAAATCAGCTTTGTGTTAAGCCCATTGTTGTAGATTTTTGTCTATCCTACCTGAGTGTTTAACTTTACCCGGCAGGAACTCAGAAAGGACAAACTGGGGGAGGATCGTATGGCAGGAAGAGAATTTCTGGGCACAATCCAAGAGCATGATGGTCATCTACAACTTGTTCCTAATGGAGAATCCTGACACAGTATTTATATGGACAGTACGGTAGCACAGTTGTTAGCACTGTTGCTTCACAGCTCCAGGGTCCCAGGTTTGATTCCGGCTTGAGTCACTATCTGTGTGGAGTCTGCTCGTTCTCCCTGTGTCTGTGTAGGTTTCCTCTGGGTGCTCCGGTTTCTTCCCATATGCCCAGAAAAGACGTGCTGTTAGGTAATTTGGACATTCTGAATTCTCCCTCTTAAACCCGAACCGGTGCCAGAATGTGGCGACTAGGGGCTTTTCACAGTAACGTCTTGCAGTGTTATTGTAAGCCTACTTGTGACAATAATAAAGATTATTATTATATTCAATCTAGTTACTGGATTTTCATTTTGTACAGTTTACACAGTCTCCATGATAACACAGATATTTCCTTTCCCTCTTGGGTCACTGTCTGTGCAGAGTCTGCATGTTCTCCCTTTGTCTACGTGGGTTTCCTCCGAGTGCTCCGGTTTTCTCCCACAAAAGTCTTGTTCGATGAATTGGACATTCTGAATTCTTCCTCTGTGTATGCGAACAGATGCCGGAACGTGGCGACTGGGGGATTTTCACAGTAATTTCATTGCAGTGTTAATGTAAGCCTACTTGTGACAATAAAGACTGTTATTATAACATTACTTAATCTTCTATTGAAGAATTAGCAATGGGTGGGGTGTTTTCCCCTGAAAATGCTGAGATGGGCAGCACCCATCTACTCCACTGTCTGCAGCAGGGAGGATACAATGGGAAGTTTTTTAACATTCCTTGGTTCCAGGCTGTGGCTTCACTGCTCAGCCAGCATTTGTTGCCGAATTGTCCTTGAGAAAGTGGTGGTGAGCTGCCTTCTTGAACTGTTGCAGTCCTAATAGTACAACTACTGTACTACGAAGGAGGGAGTTCCAGGATTTTGACCCAGTGACAGTGAAGGAACGATAATATATTTCCAAGTCAGAATTGTGAGTGACTGGGACGGGAACCTCAATGTGATGGTGTTCCCAGGCATCAGTCATGGGTGACACATTAGCACAGTGGTTAGCACTGTTTCTTCACAGTGCCAGGGTCCCAGGTTCGATTCCTGCTTTGGTCACTGTGTGGAGTTTGCATGTTCTCCCTGTGTCAGCGTGGGTTTCCTCCAGGTGGTCCGGTTTCCTTCCAGTCCAAAGATGTGCAGGCTAGGTGGATTGTCCATGCTAAATTGCCCTTAGTGTCCCAAAAAGGTTAGGTGGGATACTGGGTTATGGGGATAGGGTGGAAGTGTGGGCTTATGTAGGGTGCCCATCGCAAGGGTCGAATTGCCTCCTTCTGCACTGCAAATTTTATGAAATCTATGAAAGTGCTGTCTAGGAGCCTTGGTGAGATCCTGCAGTGTATCTTGTATCCACAGCTGCCACTCTGCATTAGTGGTGGAGGAAGTGAATGCTTGTGGAAGGGGTGCAAATCAAACGGCTGCTCTGCCCTGGATGGTGTTGAGCTTCTTGAGTGTTGTTGATGCTGCATTCATCCAGGGAACTGGTGAGTATCCCATCACGTTCATGCCTTGTGGATGGTGGACAGGCTTTGCGGGGGGTGGGGGGGGGGGGGGGGTGTCAGGAGGTGAGTTATTCATCGTAGGATTCCTTGCCTCGGGCCCGCTTTTGTAGCCACAGTGTTTATATGGCCAATCCAGTTCAGTTTGTGATCAATGGTAACCTCCAGGATGTTGATTGTGGGGATTCAGTGATAGTAATGCCATTGCATGTCAAGGGGCAATTGTTTGATTCTCACTTTTGGGAGATGATCATTGCCCGGCACTTATGTGCTGCGAATGTTACTTGCCACTTGTCAACCCAACGCTGTATATTGTCCAGGTCTTGCTTCATTTGGACATGGCCTACTTCAATGTCTGAGGAGTCACAAATGGTGCTGAACATTGTGCAGTCATCTGCAAACATCCCCACGTCTGACCTTATGAGAATGCAGGTCATTGATCAAGCAACTGAAGATGGTTGGGCCTAGGATACTACCCCGAGGAGCTCCTGCAGTGATGTCCCGAAACTGAGATGATTGACCTCCAACCATCGCAACCGTCTTCCTTTGTGCCAGGTATGACTCCAACCAGGAGAGAGTTTTCCCCTGATTCCCATTGACTCCAGTTTTGCTAAGGCTCCTTGATGCCATACTCGGTCAAATGCTGCCTTGATGTCAAGGGCAGTCACTCTCACCTCACCTCTGGAGTTCAGCTCTTTTATCCATGTTTGAACCAAGGCTGTAATGAGGTCAGGAGCTGAGTGACCCTGGCGGAATCCAAATTGATCATCAACGAGCAGGTTATTGCTAAGTAAGTCCCGCTTGAAGCGTTGTTGATGACCCCTTCCATCACTTTACTGATAAGATGAATACTAGACTGATTGGGTGGCAATTGGTCAGGTTGGATTTGTCCTGCTTTTTGTGTATAGGACACACTGGGGCAATTTGGATTGGATTGGATTGGATTTGTTTATTGTCACGTGTACCGAGGTACAGTGAAAAGTATTTTTCTGCAAGCAGCTCAACAGATCATTCAGTACATGGGGAGAAAAGGGAATTAAACAGAATTCAAGAAAATACATGAGAATACATAATAGGGCAACACAATATATACAATGTAACTACATAAGCATTGGCATCGGATGAAGCATACATGGGTGTAGTGTTAATGAGGTCAGTCCATAAGAGGGTCATTTAGGAGTCTGGTGACAGTGGGGAAGAAGCTGTTTTTGAGTCTGTTCATGCGTGTTCTCAGCCTTCTGAATCTCCTGCCCGATGGAAGAAGTTGGAAAAGTGAGTAAGCCGGGTGGGAGGGATCCTTGATTATGCTGCCTGCTTTCCCCCGGCAGCGGGAGGTGTAGATGGAATCAATGGATGGGAGGCAGGTTCGTATGATGGACTGGGCGGTATTTACGACTCTCTGAAGTTCCTTGCGGTCCTGGGCCGAGCAGTTGCCATACCAGGCTGTGATGCAGCCCGATAGGATGCTCTCTATAGTGCATCTGTAAAAGTTGGTAAGGGTTAATGTGGACATGCCGAATTTCCTTAGTTTCCTGAGGAAGTATAGGTGCTGTTGTGCTTTCTTGGTGATAGCGTCGACGTGAGTGGACCAGGATAGATTTTTGGTGATGTGCACCCCTAGGAATTTGAAACTGCTCACCATGGGGCAGCACGGTAGCATTGTGGATAGCACAATTGCTTCACAGCTCCAGGGTCCCAGGTTCGATTCCGGCTTGGGTCACTGTCTGTGCGGAGTCTGCACATCCTCCCCGTGTGTGCGTGGGTTTCCTCCGGGTGCTCCGGTTTCCTCCCACAGTCCAAAGATGTGCAGGTTAGGTGGATTGGCCATGCTAAATTGCCCTTAGTGTCCAAAATTGCCCTTAGTGTTGGGTGGGGTTACTGGGTTATGGGGATAGGGTGGAGGTGTTGACCTTGGGTAGGGTGCTCTTTCCAAGGGCCGGTGCAGACTCGATGGGCCGAATGCACTGTAAATTCTATGATAATCTCTACCTCGGCTCCGTTGATGCTGACAGGGGTGTGTACAGTACTTTGCTTCCTGAAGTCGATGACCAGCTCTTTAGTTTTGCTGGCATTGAGGGAGAGATTGTTGTCGTTACACCACTCCGCTAGGTTCTCTATCTCCACATTTTCCACATATAATAAAAATAAGTAGGTTTACATTAACACTGCAATTAAGTTACTTGAAAAGCCCCTAGTCGCCACACTCCAGTGCCTGTTCAGGTACACAGAGGGAAAATTCAGAATGTTCAAATTACCTAACATCACGTTTTTGGGACTTATGGAAGGAAACCGGAGCACCCGGAGGAAACCCACGCAGACACGGGGAGAACATGCAGACTCCGCACAGACAGTGACCTAAGCCAGGAACCGAACCTGGGACCCTGGTTCTGCAAAGCAACAGTGCTAGCCACTGTGCTACCATCCAGTTGCTGGGTAGATGCCAGTGTTCTAGCTTTATTAGAACAGCTTTGCTAGGGGTATGGCACAATTCTTCAGGAGTAATGACAGAATAATATTTTTGCCGTATTCGCTGCCTTCAGCCATTTCTTGATATCACATGTTGTGAATCAAATTGGCTGAAGAGTGGCATCTATGATGTTGGAGATCTCCGAGGAAACCAAGCCGGATCACCCACTCAGCACTTTTGGCTGAAGATTACTGCGAATGCTTCAGCTTTGCCTTTTTGCACAAATGTGCTAGTTTCCTCCATCATTGAGGATGGGGATATTTGTGGATCCTCCTCCTCCAGTGAGCTGTTTAATTGCACCACAATTCATGATGTGGCAGGACTGTAGATCTTCGATCTGATATGTTGGAAGACCTTCTCCATTCACCTTTTGCCCTGATGAAGGAGCTGCGCTCCAAAAGCTAGTGACTCCAAACAAAACTGTTGGACTTGTACCTGGTGTTGTAAGACGTCTTATTGTGTCCACTCCAGTCCAACGCCGGCAACTCCACATCTGATATGTCAAATAGATATTGTTCTGACAGTGCCACCTGGCGTGTGTAAGTAATTGGATTGAATGTCCAAAGAGCCAGCACAGGGATGAAGAGCCGCATGATTTCCTCCTATAATGGAATGAACAGTCAATGTCAGGGAATAGAGAGAAAAGAGAGGGAAAGCAATTATTCCGGGACATAACCAGAAATGAAATATAAGAGAGCACTGGGATGGAACGGTGGTGCAGCAGTTAGCACTGTTTTCGAGAACCTGTGTTCAATCCTGGCCCCGGGTCACATCCGTGTCTGCATGGGTTTTACCCCCACATCTCAAGAAAATGTGTAGGGTCGTTAAATTATACATGTTAAATTGCCCCTTAATTAGAAATATTCAAATATATATATATATATATAAGCGAGCACCTATTCACAAAAATGAGTCTGAATTTTTTGAAAAGCAATTAATTTCAATTGGGTAACACATTTATTTTCTCTGCATTCACTTCTGTTGCGCCGTAATTACCCAGCATTCCTTGCGGGTGTGGAAGTGCCCCATTCACTCCACAGGAACCAAATGCGCAGGTGCAAAGCTGGGCTGTATGTGGAGCATGCGCAGTGTCACTTTGCTCGGGGCCCTGTGCGTGCCGGAGACGCTTTTCTGAACTGGTGAGAGTCGGTGGGCCGGAGGGAGGAATGGAGCCGGGAGTGGGGGTGGGGAGGGAGCCGAGGCTTCATAAACACCCAGTGCAGGTCTCACAACCTCAATAAGAACCTGGAGGCCCCGGGTTTGTAACACCCAGGCTTTTCCCCAGGAACAGGCCCAGGTAAACGGCCGCCACCTTGGATCAGTGGGGAGTGACGCGCATGCGCCGTTATGTGACGCAATAGTGTGGGTGGGGCCTCAGGGTCCCGGTGACCAGGGGAGAGTTTCCTTTGGGACCTTTCTGTTCTAAGAGCTGGATTCAGGTGGACGCAGAGGCGACACTGGTTCAGGGGGTGATGGACATCCTGGTGCATCCTCAGGCACCGAGAGTAATTATGCAACCTGTCGAGGATTTGAAAGAGGGAAACATGCCCCAATTCGATGCATTGTTTTATGAGGCATCGAGATGTCGCCCAATCCAAAGCAACATTTGACACTGAGCCACACAGAGAGATACCAGGGCAGGTGGACAAAAGCTTGTATACAAGGTAGGTTTTAAGGAGGGTCTTAAAATAGGAAAGTGAAAGAGTAACCAGGAGAGATTTCAGGAAGAATTTCCAGAGCTTGGCTATCAGGCAACTGAACGAACCGCCACCTGTCATAGAGGGATTAATATTGCAAATGCTCATGACCATAAGATGTAAGATGCAAAGCAGAAGTAGGCCATTTGGCAAATCGAGTCTGACCTGCTATTCCATGAAATTGTGGCTGATCTAATACCCTCAACTCCACTTTCCTGTCTTATCCCCATAACCTTGATCCCCTTCCTGATTAACCATTGTCTATCTCTGAGTCGTGAATTAGATTAAAGTAAATAACTCCATGGCTGGATGAGATGACACAGATAGGGAGACACAAATCTGGAGGAAAAGGTGCTTCTTAAACGAGAGATTTTATATGTCAATGGGCACAGGGAAGGTGGGTGACCACGTCTTGGTGTGAGTAAGCAGAGTTTTGGATGAACTCAATATTACAGGGAGGTTGAATGTGGGAGGTCATCCCAGGGTGCGTTAGGATAGTCGGGTCGGGGCAGCACGGTGGCCTAGTGGTTAGCGCAACAGCCTCACGGCGCTGAGGTCCCAGGTTCGATCCCGGCTCTGGGTCACTGTCCGTGTGGAGTTTGCACATTCTCCCCGCGTCTGCGTGGGTTTCACCCCCACAACCCAAAAATGTGCAGAGTAGGTGGATTGGCCATGCTAAATTGCCCCTTAATTGGAAAAAATAATTGGGTAATCTAAATTTAAAAAAAAAAAGGATAGTCGGGTCTAGAGGAAATAAAAAGAATAGATGAGAGTTTCAGAAGCAAATGAGCTGAGAAAAGGCTGGAGGCTGGCAATGTTACTGAGCTGAAAATATGCAGTCTTGATTTTTAAAAAATGAATACAAGAGATTTGGGCATTGCTAGCTGGGACATTCATTGCCCATCCCTAATTGCCTTTGAGAAGGTGGTGGTGAGCTACTTTCCTGAATCGCTACAGTCCATGTTGGGTAGGTACACCCAGAGTGCTGTTAAAGAGGGAATTCAATGATTTTTACCCAAAGACCTTGAAGGAACAGTGATATATTTCCAAGTTAGAATCTGTCAAAGTTCTGGTTGAGAAATACCCAATCTCTCTCCTTCACTGCCTGCCTCTCTCCTCTCTCCCTCCCTCCCTTCTCTCTCTCTCATTCCCTCTCTCTTTTCTCTTACCGCCCCTCTCTCCTCTTCACATCGAGGCCACAGCCTTCTGTCGGCCCAGGAATGCTGATGGTAGGTTCCTTTTCCTGAAGGACATTAATGAACCAGTTGGGTGTTTATGACAATCCAGCAGTTTTCAATGTAACATTTTCCCAGTGCCGGCCCCTCAAATGCCCAGATTCATTCAGCTCAATTTCACAACCTGCCTTTGCGTTTTTGTGGGTTCTCTCTCACTCTCTTTTGTCTGTTTTAAATCAATTTCACAGAGTATTTGAGCGAATTTGCAGTTGGGAAACTCAAACTGAACATTACATCAAGATCTGATTACATCAAGATTAGTCTCCATTTAACCTGAACATCATTGGATTTTGAACATGGAAGGAAAAAGCACCGTTCACAGTGGGGAGAAACCGTCCACGTGTTGTGTGTGTGGACAAGACTTCAACCAATCATCTGACCTCTCACAACATAAATGCAGTCACAACGGGGAGACACCGTGGAAATGTGGGGACTGTGGGAAGGGATTCAATTACCAGTCGAAGCTTGAAACTCATCAACGCATTCACACTGGGGAGAGGCCATTCACCTGCTCCGTGTGTGGGAAGGGATTCACTCAGTCATCCACTCTACTGACACACCAGCGAGTTCACACTGGGGAGAGGCCATTCACCTGCTCACAGTGTGGGAAGGGTTTCATTAATTCAACCAATCTGCTGACACACCAGCGAATTCACACTGGGGAGAGGCCATTCACCTGCTCCAAATGTGGGAAGAGATTCACTCGGTCATCTGACCTACTGACACACCAGAGAGTTCACACTGGGGAGAGGCCATTCACCTGCTCCGAGTGTGGGAAGGGATTCACTCTGTCGTCTGATCTGCTGACACACCAGCGAATTCACACAGGGGAGAGACCATTCACCTGCTCCATCTGTGGAAAGGGATTCACTCGGTCATCCCATCTGCAGAGACACAAGCACGTTCACACTGATGAGAGACCTTTTAAATGCCCGGATTGTGGGCAGTGCTTTAAATGTTCCTGGGACTTGGTGTCCCATCAACGTGCTCACACTGACGAGAGGCCGTTCACTTGCGCTGACTGTGGGACTGGGTTCAGGCGATCATCTGACCTCATTACACACCAGCGAATTCACACTGGGGAGAGGCCGTTCACCTGCTCCAAGTGTGGGAAGAAATTCACTCAGTCATCCAACCTGCTGAGACACCAGCGAGCTCACAGTGTAAAGAGACCATTCACCTTAGTGTTCGGGAAGGGATTAATTCAGACAGCCACCCTTCTAACACAAGAGTGAGGTTTCCATGAGGAGATACCGTTCACCTGCCCCGAATGACGGGATGGATTCACTTAGTCATCGTATCTGCTGAAAGAACAGCGCGTTCCCAGAGTGAAGAGACCTTTTAAATGATGTATAATCAACGTGTTCCTAGTGATGAGAGACTGATCAGATCTCCCTTTAAGACTGGGTTCAGGAAGTTGAAGTTAAATGGAAAATAACTCAGCTTTGTATTATATTAACTACCAAAATATCTCTAACACAAGTCTGTTTTTTTTGAAGCACTCTCCCTGTCTCCTCCATCCTCACCTTGAACAACAAGTGTGAGGAGCTCATGGAGCTTCTTTGTCACTGAGATTGAGACAATCTGATCAGCTATCTCTGCCCCTTCCCTCCTTCCACTGGACTAAACTGTCTCTAAAGTTTCCCCTTTCCCGAGCCCTGAACCCACATCTTTCTCTCGTTTCACTCCCATCTCCCCTCATGCCCTATCAGGATTCATCTTATCCATTAGACCCACTCCTGCTCCATTGACCCTATTCCCATTAAAGTACAGACAATCCAACTCCCCATGTTCACTGACTTTGTTCACAGTTTTCTCTCTTCAGATACTGAGCCTCTTTCCTTCAAATCTGCCATCATCACCCCACCTCAATGAAAACAGCTTTTCACCTCACTGTCCTTGCAAACAACCGCTCCATCTCTATGCACCATTTCCCCTTCAAATTCTCTTACCGCCCAAACCCATCTTTCCCGAACTCATGATACCATATGCAGCACAGAATGTTTTTCTTCACATCATAAGACATATGAGCAGAATTAAGCCATTCGGCCCATCGAATCTGCTCCACCATCCAATCATGGCTGAAATTTTTCTTATCTCCATTCTCCTGCCTTCACCCCATAAACCCTGATCCCCTTATAAATCAAGAACCTATCTATCTCTATCTTAAGGACACTCAGTGATTTGGCCTCCGCGGCATGGCTCAGCATTGCTTCTTTTTCTAATCACTTTAAATGAATGCCCTCTGTTTATAATGCCCTCACTATGACATGCTAGATCAAACACGATTGCAGATCCTTAGTTTAAATGTGGTCAAGTGCCTTTCCATTTGAGAACTGTTCAATAAAGTTATTAGAATTATTTGTAGCTAGGGCTGTCGTAGTCAACATTTTCCCCGCTTCTGGACTGTGATAGAAAGATTCAAACAACGTTCATTAGGTAAGCAAAACTAAACTTTATTTTCGAATTACAACTGCTAGCAGTATGGCTGAGACTTGAAGTCGGAAGGCAGTCAAGTACAAACTGCTGAGTCCGTCCCAAGTCTGCGATATTACAGAAGAATAAGATGATTTTTATACATTATAGGATCAAGATAACATAAATACAGCTTGGTCAGGAATTTGATCAAAAGTAAAACATAAGTAATAATCATTACAATGGCGTCACCTTGCTGACCTTTAGAGGGCTCGGGGTCTCATATCATTATCTTGTCTTTTGGTACATGTTTTAAGAGATGGAGCAAGTTTGTTTAAGTACGGAAAGAGACAATTTTTTAGCTTATCGTATGTATTTAGATTGCTCTGGTCTTATGACGAACGCGCATTTTCCGAGTTTAGAGTCGGCCAGTTCCCAGGTCAAGTTGACCTTGTCTGCTTATATTTATGCCTTAGGTTATGCGAAGTCAGTTTAAATTTAATTGTACCAAGAAAACTTGACTAGTTTTCCCATAATGCCATGATCACGTGGATCAGTGGTTAGCAGTGGGACTACAGCGCTGAGGATCCGGGTTTGAATCCTGGCTCTGGGTCACTGTCCATGCGGAGTTTGCACATACTCCACGTGTCTGCATGGGTTTCACCCCCACAACCCAAAGATGTGCAGGGTAGGTGGATTGGCCAGGCTCAATTGCCCCTTAATTGGAAAAACGAAATAATAATAATTGGGTACTCTGAATTTATTTTTTGAAAAAGGATTATTTGTAGCTTCCCCACCAGTTTTTTCCATTATCCTGAAGTGACCTTATTTCTATCGGGAGTTAACTGAAGTGTGTTCCTAACCTCTCATTATCTAAATTTCCATTCACCAGTTTTCTGTCCAACTGACCCAGCCCATGGCTTTCTCCCTCATTGTCTGAAACACATCAGCAACTTTTGTATAATCCTGGTGCATACATTTCAGTCTAAATCATTGATATATACCGGAAACTGTGGAGCCCCACTGGAAACAGACATCCAGGCATCATTCAGTCCTGGATGTGACTAACAGCAGCAACAACAGCTGAATCCAAACCCTGCTGTTGCCTGTGAACTTGCTGATGTCTGTTCAGGTTGTTTGACTGAGTGAGTCTCCTCCCACACACGGAGCAGTTGAACAACCTCTCCCAAGTACCGCTCCCACTTTTGGGTGACACAGTAGCTCAGTGGTTAGCACACTTGCTTCACAGCTCCAGGGTCCCAGGTTTGATTCCCGGCTTGAGTCACTGACTGTGCGGAGTCTGCGCGATGTCCCAGTGTCTGTGTGGGTTTGCTCCGGGTACTCCAGTTTCCCCCCACAGGCCAAAGATGTCCAGGTTAGATGGATTGGCCATGCTAAATTGCCCTTAGTGTCCAAAAAGGTGAGGTGGTGTTATGGGTTAGGTCGGAGGTATGGGCTTAAGTGAGGTTCTCTTTCCAAGGGCCGGTGCACTCGATGGGCCAAATGCCCTCCTACTGCACTGTAAATTCTATGATTGTGTCAATGTGAGTGCGTTGGTGTCTCAGTAAAATCATTTTTGTTTTAAAACTCTTCTCACAGTCAGCACATTTAAAAGGTCTCTGATCAGTATGAACAAAGTGGTGCTCCAGGAGGTGGGATGACCGAGTGAATCCCTTCCCACAAACAGAGCAGGTGAATGGCCTCTCTCCAGTGTGTGTGTGTTGATGTGTCAGCAAATCCTTTATGCATTTAAAGCTCTTTTCACAGTCAGCACATTTAAAAGGTCTCTGGTCAGAGTGAATCTGATGGTGAATCCGGAGGTTTGACAAATCATTAAATCCCTTCCCACATTCCAAACAGGTGAACGGCCTCTCCCCAGTGTGAGTGCGTTGATGGAACAGTAAATTCCTTCTGCGTTTAAAGCTCTTTCCACAGTCAGCGCATATAAACGGTCTCTGATCAGTATGAACAAGTTGGTGTGTCTGGAGGTGGGATGACCGAGTGAATCCCTTCCCACACGTGGAGCAGGTGAACGGCCTCTCCCCAGTGTGAGTACGTTGGTGTGTCAGTAATTCAGTTCTGCTTTTAAAACTCTTCTCACAGTCAGCACATTTAAACGGTCTCTGATCAGTATGAACAAGTTGGTGTGTCAGGAGGTTGGATGACCGAGTGAATCCCTTCCCACACGTGGAGCAGGTGAATAGCCTCTCACCAGTGTGAATGCGTTGGTGTATCAGTAAATCATCTGTGTTTTTAAAGCTCTTCTCACAGTCAATACATTTAAACGGTCTCTGGTCAGTATGAACAAGTTGGTGTTTCTGGAGGTTTGATGACTGAGTGAATCCCTTCCCACACACGGAGCAGGGAAATGGCCTCTCACCTGTGTGAACATGCTGGTGTTTGATGAGGTTCGATGACAGAGCAAATCCTTTCCCACACACGGAGCAGGGAAATGGCCTCTCACCTGTGTGAACATGCTGGTGTTTGATGAGGTTCGATGACAGAGTGAATCCCTTCCCACACACGGAGCAGGTGAATGGCCTTTCCCCAGTGTGACTACGTCGATGAATTTCCAATTCAGATGGGTAATTGAATCCCATACCACAGTCCCCACATTTCCACGGTTTCTCCATGGTTATTGACAGGTTATCGGGTGTAGGTGGGATACAGATTTGAGGTCACTATCAGATCAGCCGTGATGTTATTAAATGGTGGAACAGGCTCACAGGGCTGAATGTCCTATTGCTGCTTCTTGATTCCTTTGGTGCGAATGTCCTTATGTCTCTCCAACTTGGATCATCAGTTGAAGCCTGAGAACGGTGTCTCCCTGATGTAAATGTTGCAATTTAATTTCATGCTGTGTGATTGGTTAAAGCTCAGTTCCAGCTAACTGTGGAAAATCGCTTAGATGTCTTGGTGCTTTTCCAATCACAGTGATTTTTGAAATTTATTCCAAAAGGCAAAACAGACAAACATTTCTCCTTCAACGTTGAAAGGCCGGTCCTGATTAATCAAGTGACTCTGTCAGATCTTGACATGATGTTTGCATCTGCAAATATTCTGTAAAAGGAGATTACATTGAAATACTGTGAATATATAAGACACAAACAGGCCATTCTGTCACAGATTCTGCTGCTGTCAATACTCGGCACACATCTCTGACTGTCACACCAATCAAATCTCAGCCTTTCAGCTGATTTTCGATTCCATTTTCTCTCATGAGCTTGTCCCGTTTCCTTTAGAAAACATCTTAGCACTTTCCTCAACTCCTTTCCATAGTAATGAGTTTCACATTCTGAACCTGTGATAAATAATTTTGTTCGTATTGTCCACTTGGATTTATTCGTAACTATCTAGTATTGATGACTTGTTGTTTGTTGAAATGAAATGAAACAAAATGAAAATCTCTTATTGTTACAAGTAGGCTTCAAATGAGGTTACTATGAAAAGCCCCAATCGCCACATTCCGGCGCCTGTTCAGGGAGGCTGGTACAGGAATTGAACCGTGCTGCTGGCCTGCCTTGGTCTGCTTTCAAAGCCAGTGATTTAGCCCAGTGTGCTAAACCACGGTCAATCTCTCACATCGCCCCCCCCCCCCCCGCCCCGCTCCATTTAATCTTTCCTGGGAGCTGTAATCTCTCATGTTACAAAAGTCATCACTGTTGCTGCAGGATAGAATTCACAAAGAGACAAACCTTTCTGTTGGGTTCACTTTGTTGTGTGCAAATTCTCCAATTTTAACCCCCTGTAAAAGGAGTTTATAAAAGCCATCACTGTCAGTCCAGGATAGAAATTCTGAACAGGCAATTCTAGTTTCTCTGGAACATTTTTTCCTCTCTTGTTCCCCCAAAGCTGTAAATCCCTGTCCCACACACTCTCTCTCCTCCCTGGGCTGAAATCCAAACCCATCTTACCAACTGCACCATTTCTTTCCTCCACTCCTCTCCTCTCCTTGGGTCCAGTTCCCCAGCTCCTGTCTGCAGACTGACAATAAAATCAATGGGTCTTAATTGGGAGTTTGGGGCCTCCAGCGGGTGTTTGTGAATCCTCCCCGCCCACCTACCAGGGTTTCCTTCCTTGTCAGAGATAAGAGTCCTCATTGATTTGAGTGCAAAGTGTAAGCTCTTATTTATTATCCCGCCCCTCCCCCGATGTGATGTGGAGATGCCGGCGTTGGACTGAGATGAGCACAGTAAGGGGCAGCACGGTAGCATTGTGGATAGTACAATTGCTTGACAGCTCCAGGGTCCCAGGTTCGATTCCGGCTTGGGTCACTGTCTGTGCGGAGTCTGCATATCCTCCCCATGGGTGCGTGGGTTTCCTCCGGGTACTCCGGAATTCCTCCCACAGTCCAAAGATGTGCAGGTTAGGTGGATTGGCTATGATAAATTGCCCTTAGTGTCCAAAATTGCCCTTAGTGTTGGGTGGGGTTACTGGGTTATGGGGATAGGGTGGAGGTGTTGACCTTGGGTAGGATGCTCTTTCCAAGAGCCGGTGTAGACTCGATGGGCCGAATGTCCTCCTTCTGCACTGTAAATTCTATTGAAAAAAAAAAGTCTTACAACACCAGGTTAAAGTCCAACAGGTTTGTTTGAAACAAACTTGTTGGACTTTAACCTGGTGTTGTAAGACTTCTTATTATCCTGTGATGTGAACCACCCTCCAGTGTGCGAAGCAGGATGGTGCCCGTTAACCTGGGCCTGTTCCCGGGAGGGAGGGAGGGAGAAGCTCCGCAGCTGCAAACCAGGGAGCTGACAATGATGGTGACGGGTTTGCTCCAGTTCACAATGCCCGGGGACTGATTGACGGCGGGTTCGGACCAATAGGAAGAGGGGGCGGGTTTGAAAGACCGAACAAAAACGGCTGGTCCTCCAGCCAATCAGAGTGAATGGGAGGCGGAGCAAAGCCGGGACACTCGCTCCTTCCGCATGCGCCCAGCGACCCGGGCCTGTCTCGCTGAAAAGCCCGAGCACCTTTCACTGGTTCAACTGCTGTGTCCGAGCTTCAGATTCGGGGTTTGGGACCTACACGGAGTGTTTATGAAGCCTCCCGACCGATCCGCCGGCTCCATCCCTCCCTCATCACTCACCCGAGCGGATTTGACCGGCTCACGATTTCCACCCAAGTGCCTCAAAACCGAGTTGTCATCGGTACTGCGCATGCTCTAGCTCACGTGGGAGACCGGGCGCAGCCCCGCCCCTCATTCACTCCGATTGGTTGTTGGACCCGCTGCAATTACTCGCTCCTCCAGTCCAGCCCTCTCCTCCTATTGGTCCAGAGCTGACGTCAATCATTCCCTTGGTATTGCGAGCTGGAGCATGCGCAGTGCCGATGCTGGGCTCGGCCGGGAGGTTTCACTGAAACCCGGTGGAGGCTGCAAATCCCAATAAGAAGATTTCGGGCCCGGGTTTGCATCGAGCGGGGGGACAGCTGCGGCCTGCTCCCGGTGGTTAACGGCCGCCGTCTTTTAGAGGCTGCAAACCCGCAGGGGGCAAAACATCAGAGATAGAGTTTGTTGTGAAACCAATGGGATATTGTAAAACAGGAGGTCATGGTTACAGTCAACAACTTCTATTTATATAACACCTTTAACATCATAAATCATCCCAGTCAACTTCACAGGAACATTATAAAACAAAGTGAGACTCCCAGACACAAAAGGAGATATTGAATGGCCTTACTTCCGCTCCTATGTCTTATGGTCTTATTCGAGGAATTAAGGGCTATGGGGAGAGAGCGGGTAAATGGAGTTGAAATCAACCATGATTGAATGGTGGAGTGGACTCGATGGGCCGAATGGCCTTACTTCCGCTCCTATGTCTTATGGTCTTATATTCGGGCAGGTGACCAAAAACTTGGCCAAAGAGGTGAGTTTTAAAGAGTCTGAAAGGAGGTAAGTGAGGTGGAGACGGGGAGGTTTAGGGAGGGAATTCAGTGCTTGGGGCCGAGGGAACTTAAAACCGTTGCGGAGTTATTAGAATTGGGGGTGTACAAGAGTCCAGGATCAGAGCTGTGTAGATATCTCAGGGGGTTGTGGAGCTGGAGGAGATGACAGACACGGAGAGACGAGGCCATGGAGGGATTTGAAAACAAGGGTGAGAATTGACTGGGAGCGAATGTAAGTCTCGGAGCACAGGGATCGGAGGGGAAAGGAACTTGCTGTGAATTAAGACATGGGGAGCAGACTTTTGGATGGCTTGAAGTTTCCAGAGGTAGAATGTGGGAGAGAAGCCAGGTGTGTAATGGAATTGTCGAATTGGGAGGTGACGATGGTAAATTGCCTTGGTATCTAAAAAGGTTAGGGGGGGTTACGGGGATAGGTGGAGGTGTGGGCTGAGCTAGGGTGCTCTTTTCAAGGGCCGGTGCTGACTAGAATGGCCGAATGGCCTCCTTCTGGACTGTAAATGCTATGAGGTCAGAAGATCATATTGGATCAAGTGTGAAACCAAATTTACAGAGACTGGCTAAGTCTCAGACTGTTGCCAGGGAGATGGATGGAGTCGGTATGTCAGGAATGGAGATTGGAGCAGGGACCGAACAGTGGATTCAATCTTCTCCATATTTCATTGAAGTCATTTAGTCAGCAGGAAGAGAACCAGAATGGACTCTGAGTCTGATATCCAATATAATTAGTTTGAGAGGGAGAGGAAGAACAAAGGAAACCCTGGAAGATTTGGAGAAATGATCTTCGCGATTGCTCATCCAATCTCCACACAGTCAGTTCTGGACACAAGGTTCACATCTGTTATTCTGTCTGCTCAGTCAGGGTGATTCAGATTAATGTCTGTCACAAGTCATGAATGAAGTGACTAATAAAGCATACTCTTACCTCTAATTATATAACTTTGGTAAAAAGATACAGAAATAATGATCTAATACTTTATTTGGCTTTCAGCCCAGGGAGAAGGGAGAGAGAAAAAAAGGTTCCCCAGAAACTGGAATTGTCTGTTCTGAATTTCTACCCTGTACTCATAGTGTGGCCTTTGTAAACTCCTTTTCCAGGGCATCAGAAGAAGATTTTCAGATAGGAAACAAACCAAATATCACATTAAGATCCGACAGTGTCACTTAATTGATCAAGACCTGAATACCCTTAGACTGTGAATGTGGAATCAAAAATATTTGTTCTGTTTGTAGGAAAATATTTTCCCACATACAGAACAAACATTTTTCATCAGTGTGACTGGAAAAACACCGAGACACACACACACCCAGTGAGTGCGTTCCAGTGAACTGATTGTGGAAAGAGCTTTAGCCAGTTACAGCCTGGAGTATGTGGAAGTTGGACGTTCAACAGTTTAATGAGAATCGAGCCAAAGCAGCAAAGGGTAAGTATCAGAGACAAGATGAGCTCAGAGATGATGATGGGAGATAGCAGGAAAAGACAGGAAAGATGTGAGTTCAGAATTTGGACAAGAAAGGTCTTCAAGGCAGTTTTACTGAGTGGTTTAGTGAAAGAGGAGCAGCAGAATCAGCTGATCGGATTGTTTCAATGGGTCGGGTTTTCCAGTCCTTCCTGCTGGCTGGATCTTCCAGTCCCACAGATCTCTCAGTCTGCTGTTCTGGTTTACTGGTTGTCTCATTGGGTTCACTGTCGGCCTCCTTGGGGTTGTGGAAGAACTCCTGGAGCCTCATTTGCCTGATGAATTATCTGGAGCGAAAAAATTACGACATCATCTTTGCAACCTTCTACGTGTCATTGATGAAGACGAACATCTTGCCAATGTCATCCCCACACCCTCACTACTTACTATCAAACATCCGCTCAACCTCAAACAGACCATCGTTTGCAGCAAACTACCCAGCCTTCAAGAGAACAGCGACCATAACACCACACAACCTTGCCATGGCAACCTCTGCAGACATGCCAGATCAGCGACATGGGTACCACCATTACACACAGGAACACCACCCACCAGGTACGCGGTACATACTCGTGCGACTCAGCCAACGTTGTCAACCTCATACGCTGCAGGAAAGGATATCCCGAGACGTGGTACATTGGCGCAACCATGCAGACGTTGTATGAAGTTACTGTGAAAAGCACCAAGTCACCACATTCTGGCACCTGTTTGGGTAAGCTGGTACAGGAATTGAGCCTGCGCTGCTGGCCTTGTTGTACATCACAAACCAGCTGTCTAGCCCGCTGAGCTAAACCAGCGCATGAAATGAAATGAAAATCGCTTATTGTCACGAGTAGGCTTCAATGAAGTTACTGTGAAAAGCCCCAGATAAAGCATGACAATCGCCAGGCAGGAATGTTCCCTTCCAGTCGGGGAACACTTCAGCAGTCAAGGCCATTCAGCCTCTGATCTTCAGGTAAGCGTTCTTCAAGGCAGCCTTCAGGCCGCATGGCAATGCAATCGCTGAGCAGAAACTGATAGCCAAGTTCCGCACACATGACTATGGCCTCAACCGGGACCTTGGATTCATGTCGCATTACATTCACCACCCACCATCTGGCCTGGGCTTATGAAATCTGACCAGCTGTCCTGGCTTGAGACAATTCACACCTCTTTAACCTGTGATTATCCCTCTCTCTGGTTGCACATCTGGACCTGTAAAGACTTAATTACCTGCAAAGACTCGGATTCAAAGTACCATCTCGCATCATATATGTTTGTGGAACCCACATCTTCATTTACCTGTGGAAGGAGCTGCGCTCCGAAAGCTAGTGATTCTAAATAAACCTGTTGGACTTTTAACCTGGTGTTGTAAGACATCTTACCGTGCCCACCCCAGTCCAACGCCGGCATCGCCACATCATAAATCTGAAGCATTTAGGACAGCACATGGCACAGTGGTTAGCATTGCAGCCTACGGTGCTGAGGACCTGGGTTTGAATCCCGGCCCTGGGTCACTGTCCGTGTGGAGCTTGCACATTCTCCCTGAGTCTGCATAGGTTTCACCCCCACAATCCAAAGATGTGCAAGTTAGGTGGGTTGGCCACGCTAAATTGCGCCCCCCCCAAAAAATGTTTTAAATTTAAAAAAAGAGAAGCATGAAGACAGCTGTTCCTTTAAAACTGATGTCTCAACTTGTAAGACCATAAGCCATAGAATTTATATTGGACTTTAGCATTTGATCTGTCTGGACTGTACGCAGAACAATACTTTTCACTGTACACGTGACAATAAATCAAATCCAATCAAAGAGACAGTTTCTTACTCGTCTTCAGATTGAACAATGAGCCGCCTTAAAAATGATTCATTCATGGGAGGTGGGGGTCACTGGCTGGACCAGCATTTACTGCTCATTCCAATTACCCTTGAACTGTGTGTCTTGTGAGGCTATTTCAGGGGGCACTTACAAATCAACCACAACATTGCTGCGGATCTGGAGTCACGTGTAGGCCAGGCCACATAAGGAGAGCAGATTTCCTGAAGGACATTAGTGAACCAGATGTGTTTTTACAACAATCAAGGATGTTATCATCAGACTTTTAATTCGATACTATTAATCAATTTCAATTTCACCATGTGTCATAGGCAGATTCGATCCCAGATCCCCAGAGCATTAACCCGGGTCTCTGGATTACTAGCCCAGTAACAATACCATTACTCCACTGCCTGGCCCACACAGTCTTGGCAGAATATGATGTCTTGGAACTTATCAAATTTACAAAGTAATTTATTTTTTCAAACAAATTCTGATAGCTCTGCAGTTTCTGGAAACATTTTGGTTGATGATGTTTGTTTTTTAAATAAAGATCTAGCCTTTACAAAATAATTACCGAATACACCAATTCGCTAATGATAATCAATGTTCACTACAGAATAATCATTAATATAATTGGTGTTTTTTGTTATGAAATAAATATATAGTTAATATAGAAAAGGTACAAAAGGTGAAATGGCTGCAGGAAACCACATGTTAGAGGTATAAAAGGGCTTCCTTGACTTTGTTACTAATGACAATTTTATAACTAAATGTGATCACACATGGTACTTACAGTTTCCTACATTACAACAGTGAATATATTTCAAAAGAACTCCATTGGCTTTGAAACACTTTAGGAGGTCCAGTGGTAGTGAGAGGTTTTATAGAAATGTGCACTTGTTCTAATTGTCCACAAACCCGGATACATTACACTTGGTGTCCTCTCCAGAATCATTGATAAAGGTTGAGTCTTAATTTTGTGGAATAACCACATGATTGACACAATTTTGAATACCCTGTGAAACTCCAGACACACCATAAGCACAATTATTTGTTGTAAAACACAGCGAGTTGTGATTTGGAATGCACTGTCCATAAATGGAGCTAGAATCTCATTGGACTGTAACTTCCAAAAGGGAATTTGGTACATTCTGAAAAAGAAAACAAAAGTCGAACTATGGGATTAAATGGGTCGCTGTACAGAGAGCTGGCATGGGAAAAATGGGCCAAATGGACTCCTCTGTGCTCTAGGAGCCTCGTTTACATATAAAGGGATTGATAGTGACCTGGAACCTACTGCCTATGAGGGTAGGAGATGCAGAGATGATGGAAGGATTTCAATAGGAAATTGGACGGGCACTGAGAGAAATAAACACACAGGGATTCAGGGACAGAACGGTGCAATGGACAGACTGGCTTCCTGCACAGGGAGCCAACACAGTCCCAAAGGGCTGAATGGCCCCATTCCCCACCCTCCAGATGCTGGGATTTCAGGAGAGAAATTCAGCTGCTCCAGTCACTCCAACTACCTGGAGTCCCTCATCTCTGGTGCCATTCTCGTAAATGTCCTCTACACCCTAAGAACTTTACATCTTTCCCAAAGTGTGGGACCCATATATAGGGTTCCATTCTATATGGATAGAATTGAAAAGCACAGAGGAAATGTTCAACTTGTTTAAAACGATGGTTCGACGACACTGGGAGCACTGACAACATTGGTGATCTCCATTGAGAAAAATGAAATAGAGGCACTGGATAAGGTGCAACAAAGATTCATAATATACAGAACTGAGAGCATTTAACACTCAGGAAAGGCTGGGGCTGCTTTTTTCTGAAAAACAGAAGGTTGATGGAAGTCTTTGAGATTATGAAGGGATTCAATAATCCAATAGGAATTTCAGTCGAAACCTCTTTACCCAAGTGGTGAGAATGTGGAACTCACTAACACAGCGAGAGGTGAACAGCACGAATACATTGAACGTAAAGCTAGATACATACATGAAAGAGAAAGGAATAGGTGATGCTGATGGAGGGAGATGTAGAGGGGTGGATGGAGGATCATGTGGAGCATAAATACTGACACAGACCATGGCTAACCTCAGCCGGTATGGGAATTTAACCTGTGCTGTTGGTGTCACTCAGCACGAACCAGCCATCCAGCCAACTGAGCTAACCGATCCCCATGTAAATCTGTAATAACTCCTTAAATATTACTGATTGCCTGAGTCCGCCATACTGTTTAATGTTGTTCCCCAGTGCACTTCAGACAACTTGCCCCTCATACCCTGATAGTTTTCTTCTGTGAGAAGCACCAAGATCAATTAAATAGAAGAACCAAGGCGCAGGCTTGGAGGGCCAAAGGGCCTGTTCCCATGCTGGTCCTTTCTTTGTTCTTTTGTCACTAAGCATGCAGGTACAGCAGGCAGTAAAGAAGGCAAATGGTGTGCTAGCCCTCAATGCGAGTGGATTCGACTACAGGAGCAGGAATATCTTGCTGTCATTATACAGGGCCTTGGAGAGGCCATACCTGGAATATTGTGAGCAGTTTTGGCCTCCTTATCTGAGGAAGGATGTTCTTGCTCGAGAGGGAGTGCAGCGGTTTTCCAAGCTGATTTCTGGAATGGTGAGACTGACATACGAGAGATTGAATCAGTTAGGATTGTATTCGCTGGATGTTCAGAATACTGGAGTGGGGGGGAATCTCATAGAAACCTATAATATTCTAACAGGGTAGATAGGGCTGGTTTAGCTCAGTGGGCTAAACAGCTGGCTTGTGTTGCAGAACAAAACCAGCAGCGTGGGTTCAATTCCCGTACCAGCTTATCCGAACAGGCTCCGGAATGTGGTGACTTCATACTTGTGACAATAAAAGATTATTATTATTATAAGATGCAGGTAAGATTTTCCCGATGGTGGGAATGTACAGAACCAGAGGTCGCAGTCTGAGGATATGAGGTAGACCATTTAGACAAAGATGAGGAGAAATTTCTTCACCCAGAGAGTGGTGAGCCTGTGGAATTTGTTACCACAGGAAATAGTTGAGGCCAATACATTGCATGTTTTCAAGAAGCAGTTAGATACAGCACTTAGGGCGAAGGGGATCAAAGGATATGCAGGGGAAAGCAGGATTAAGATATGGGGTCGAATGATAAGCCATAACCATAATGAATGGCAGAGCAGGCGCAAAGTGGCAAATGATCTGTTCCTGCTCCTATTTTCTATGTAATCCCTTCCCACACTAAGAGCAGGTGAACGGCCTCTCCCCAGTGTGAATTCGCTGATGTTTCCGCAGGTTGGATGAATCAATGAATTCCTTCCCACACTGAGAGCAGGTGAATGGTCTCTCCCCAGTGTGAACTCGCTGATGTTTCCGCAGGTTGGATGAATGGCTGAATCCCTTCCCACACTCAGAGCAAGTGTACGGCTTCTCCCCAGTGTGAACTCGCTGATGTCTCTGCAGACTGGATAACTGAGGGAATTCCTTCCCACACTGAGAGCAGGTGAACAGCCTCTCCCCAGTGTGAATTTGTTTATGTTTCCACAGGGCGGATGAATCAATGAATCCCTTCCCACACTGAGAGCAGGTGAATGGCCTCACCCCAGTGTGAACTCGCTGGTGTGTCTGCAGACTGGATAACTGTGTGAATCCATTCCCACAGATGGAGCAGGTGAATGGCCTCTCCCCAGTGTGAACCTGCTGATGTGTCTGCAGATGGGAGAACTGTGTGAATCCTTTCCCACAGAGGGAGCAGGTGAATGGCTTCTCCTCGGTGTGAACTCGCTGGTGTGTCTGCAGACTGGATAACTGAGTGAATCCATTCCCACAGAGGGAGCAGATGAATGGCCTCTCCCCAGTGTGAACTCGTTCGTGTTTCCGCAGGTTGGATAAATCACGGAATCCCTTCCCACACTGAGAGCAGGTGAATGGTCTCTCCCCAGTATGAACTCGCTGATGTTTCCGCAGGTTGGATGAATGGCTGAATCCCATCCCACACTGAGAGCAGATGAACGGCCTCTCCCCAGTGTGAATTCGCTGATGTTTCCGCAGGGTGGATGAATCAATGAATCCCATCCCACACTGAGAGCAGGTGAATGGCCTCTCCCCAGTGTGAATTCGTTGATGTGTCTGCAGGTGGAATGCTCGAGTGAATCCCTTCCCACAATGAGAGCAGGTGAACGGTCCCTCCCCAGTGTGAACGTGCTGGTGTGACTGCAGGGTGGAGAACAGAGTGAATCCCTTCCCACACTGAGAGCAGGTGAACGGCCTCTGCCCAGTGTGACTGCGTCGGTGAATCTCCAGCACAGATGGGGCTCTGAATCCCTTCCCACAGTCCCCACATTTCCACGGTTTCTCCATGTCTTGGGTCTCCTCGTGTCTCTCCAGGTTCGACAATCAGTGGAAGCCTTATCTACGCACAGAACGTGTGCACTGTCTCTCCTCACTGTGAATGGTGTGATGCTTTTTCAGGCTGTGTGTCTGGTTTTGGCTCTTTCTACAGTCAGTTCACTGGAACTCACTCACTCGGGTGTGTGTTGTGTGGGTCTCGGTGCTTTTCCAATCACATTGATGTTTCCACAGTCAGTTCACTGGAACACTCTCACTCGGGTGTGTGTTGTGTGGGTCTCGGTGCTTTTCCAGTCACGCTCACTTTTAAAATCTTTTGAAGCCGACAGATCGGACAAACATTTCTCCTTCTCGCCGATGATATTCAGAGCCCGATGATATTCAGGTCAGAAGGAATCGAGTAAGTTTGTCACATCGAGACGGGATGTTTGAGATTTCTGTCTATAATTCCTCCTCTTCCAACATCCTTTAAAAACAATTTACAAAGTCATCAGTGAGCACAGGATAGAAATTCAAAATAACTTCATTGCAATGTAACATGCTACATGTGACAATAAAGATTATTATTATTAAAATTCAGCGCAGACAATTCTAGTTCCGATGGAACATTATTTTTTCCTCTCATTCTCCAAAAGCTGTAAATCTCCATCCCACACAATCTCCCTCCATTCTATCTCTGCTGTATCTAATATTCACCCTCCCAATTCTCCTGAAGGTGCCGATTCATGTTGATTGACAGATCCAAGCTCAGCTCACTGCTTCCTGACCAGGACACAGAGATTAGAATAGAAGCAAGAGTTGGCCATTCGGCCCACCGAGTCTGCTAACCATTCAATGAGATCCTTGGCCGATCTACCTCAGCACCATTTTCTCCACATGATCCCCATATCCCTCGATATCTTCAATATCTAGAAAACTGTCAATATTTGTCTTGAACATACCTGATGACTGAGGCTCCACATTCCTCTGGGGTAGAGAATCCCAAAGCTTCAACACATCCTCGAGTGAAGAGATCCTTCCTCATCTCAGCTTTCACTCTATTTTCCTACCTGTTCCCCATAACCCTGAACTCCATCGTCAATAAAATATCTGTCAAACTTGTGCTTCAATATATTCAATAACACCCAGATACAACCGGTCCCTGTGGAAGAGAAATCCAAAGACTAAGAAACCTCTGAGGGAAGAGATGACTGGAAATCTATAACGTAGCTACAGTCTTATATTACAAGAGAAGAAATAATAATAAATTTACTTCATTGCAGAACGGTAAATAATGTTTCTAATCTGTACCATGTAACAACACGGTCTGTCTGTAGGAAACATTTTCAAGATCAGTGTGACCCGATACACACATGACTCGAGTGAGTGTGTTCCAGTGAACTGACTGTGGAAAGAGCTTTAACCAGTTACACAGTCTGAAAAAACATCACTCCATTCAGAGCAGGGACAGACCGTACACATGCTCTCTGTGGGGACAAGACTTCAACTGATCGTCAAACGTGTAAAGCAACAAGGAAACCAGCAGCATGCTGAAACCATGGAAATATGGGAACAGTGGGAAGGGATTCAGATCCCCATGTGAGCTGAAGACTTATCACCATAGGCATACCAGCGACAGACCATTCACCTGTTCGGAGTGTGGAAAGGGATTCGCCCAGTTATTCCAGTGAGGATTTATCCTCGAGGTGGGCAATATCATCGTTCTTTTTCTTTTTGTTCTGAGAGGGGTTGCCCCGCCAGAAGTAAGCTGGTGAATGAGAGTGAGGTGGAGGCTGCAGTTGTTGAACCAGTTTTGGCTGGTTTTGTCTGGGTCGGAGCCTGGGGGGGGGGGAGAGGGGGGGGTTGATTTCAATTTGTGCATCTGGGTGGGGCGTTGGCAGGAAATAGGGGTGGGAGAGAGGGGATAGCTTGCTGATGATGACTATAGAGCTGTTTTCGTTTTACTCTCAAGTTGTGTGCGTGGCGGCCATCTTGTGTGGGCCCTTGGCCTGTACTTTTTGAAGATTTACTCGATCGTCCCTCACGGTGGAAACGGCTGATTCCATGATGGGGAAGTGGGGGTGGGAGACCCCGGATTCGGCTGGTCACCTAGAATATAAGGGGATTGGGTGGAACAGTGAAGGGGTCGAGTGTTTTCGCTCACTGAAAGAATCTAAATGCTGGTGTGGTGTTCTTGTAGGAGACTCGCTTGCGGGTTAGAGATCAGACCAGGGTGGCACGGTGGTTAGCACTGCTGTCTCATGGCGCTGAGGTCCCAGGTTCAATCCTGGCCCCGCATCATTGGCTGTGTGGAGTTTGCTCATTCTCCCCATGTCTGTATGGGCTTCGCCCCACAACCCAAAGCTGTGCAGGTTAGGTGGATTGGCCACGGGAAATTACCCCTTAATTGGAAAAAAAAATAACTGGGTACTCTAAAAACATAGGAAAAAAATATAGAAATCAGACCAGATGGCGGAGGGGTGAGCCAAGTGTTTCACTCGGGCTTTGACAAAGGGCTCGAGCTGCTGCAATTCTAATCAATAAACAGATTCCTCTTTCGGTCACTGGGCTCGTTGCTGACACTAATGGGAGATACATGGTGGTCAGTGGGTCATTGGCAGGTACATTGGTGGTGCTGGTGTATGTCTATGATCCTAACTAGGACGATGGGCGGCACAGCAGCCCAGTGGTTAGCACTGTTGCTTCATAGCGCCAGGGACCCAGGTTCAATTCCCGGCTTGGGTCATTGTCTCTGCAGAGTTTGCCAGCGTGGGTTTCCTCCGAGTGTTCCAGTGACGTGCTGTTACGTAATTTGAACATTCAGAATTCTCCGTCAGTGTACCTGAACAGGCCCTGGAACAGATGACCAGGGGATTTTCACAGTAACTTCATTGCAGTGTTAATAATAAAGAATGTGGCAATAATAAAGATTATTATGGGGCAATTGTGAAAAAAATTGTTGGGATCCATCCCAGACCTGGATACAGATCAATTGATTCTTGGAGGAGACGTCAATTGTGTTCTGGACCCTAAATGGACTGGTCCAAGCTGATTCAACCACAACAAAAACATGAAAAAGGAATGAAACCAGACGGACCACCCGGCATCGACCCAGGCACCAGAAACGACAACGGCAAACCCAGCAAAAGATTTTTAAAAACTGTTCCCATCAGCAGATTGTAAAAGGATTACGGGACACAGATGTAAGATTGTGCACAAGATCTACAGAGGGGATAGGAGGTAGTCATTTATACCAATCTGGATCTGGAACTCACTGCTTACACACAAAGGTTGATAATCGCCAGGTCCTGAGAACTCAAACGGTGGTGTCAGAATTTGATGCGAGGATTGGTTGGGAGTTTCCTGTCTGCGAATTACTTTCCAATCCCCCGTGAAAGAAGTTTACAAAGGCATCACTATCAGTCCAGAAATGTAATTCAGGAAAGATAAATATTTCTCCTGGTTTGAATTTGCTGTGTGTAAATCCTCCCCTACTAACCCCCTGTAAAAGATGTTTCCAAAATTAATCACTGTCAGTCCAGAATAGAAATTCACAACATTCGTTCCTCCTGCTCCGGGTCCAGGATGATCACTCATATCCCCCGCTGCACACTGACCCTCTTGTCATCAGCAGTCCCCAGATTTGAGGGTGATGTTGAATCATGGTTGCGAGTTTCTGCCCCTAGTCTTCATGTGGCTGAACAGAGCTGCAGAGCTTTGGACACACGGGGCAGGATGTCTAATGAGACAGTGAAATCTGGAGAGCTGGATTGGCTTCCTTTTCTTTCCATCTCTGCCACCGCTTTGCATCATCAATAAGACATTGGGACTGAAAGACTAATCCAGTTTGATGGACAAGTTGTCTCCATTCTGAACAATGGGGAACAAGCTCCTCCCACTCATTGAAACATCGCCCCGACAAAGATGAGAAACGCGCATGCGCCCTGATGCACATCCAAGAAAGATGGCGGCCGTTAACCCGAGCCGAATATGAGGAGCTGCAGCCCCGCTCGGTACAGACTGGGTCCCGTAAACTCTTCGCGATTTGCGGCGCCCAACAGCTTTATACAACGTTTCCGCACACCCCCGCGATCTCCCGCTCCCTCCATATTGGTAAACGCCTCTCACCAATTTCCGATCTGAAAAACACGTCCTTCTCCTTCGCCATTACCCACACTGCGCATGCTTCAATCACAGCGGGCCCCGCCCCTCATTCACTCCGATTGGTTGGAGGTCCTTCAGTCCCACCTCCTCTTCCTATTGGTCGGGACCTGATGTCAATCACCCGGGCATTGTGACGGTGACGTATGGTGACCGGCCACAGGCTCAGGGTGACTGGCTGGTTGTTCCTATCTCTGCCCCTCCCCCCCCCCCCCCTCAACTCCTGCTGCCCTCTGTCCTCCCACCCCTCTGCCTGAGGTGGGTCCACCTGGGACTGCAGATCCTGCCTCTGTCCTCCCGCCCCTCTGCCTGAGGTGGGACCACCTGGGACTGCAGATCCTGCCTCTGTCCTCCCGCCCCTCTGCCTGAGGTGGGACCACTTGGGACTGCAGATCCTGCCTCTGTCCTCCCACCCCTCTGCCTGAGGTGGGAGTGGGACCACCTGGGACTGCAGACCCTGCCCTCTGTCCTCCCGCCCCTCTGCCTGAGGTGGGACCGCCTGGGACCTGTTGCTGCCACCCTCCCGGGGTGAAGACCCTGCCCTCTGTCCTCCCACCCCTCTGCCCGAGGTGGGACCAGCTGGGGCTGTTGTGAAGACCAAGGGCTTTGTTTTGTGCCCCACAGGGCTGAAGGGCGCCGTCCGCCTGCCTTTCACCGCCTGTGGTGGGTGTGGGGCAGCCTGGGACATTGTTTTAGGCCCCTCCAAGGCTGAAGAACGCTGCCCCACTCTGCTGTTGCCCTGCAGCACCTTCCCTTGTGACACCTGCTGTTGTTGTGCCACGTCCATCCCCCCTCCCCCTCCACCATTTCCCTACTATCCTGGTCTTAGATACATGGCCAGACCGTACCAGGGATGGGGGCACTCTGCTGGGGGCAGGGCGGGCAAGAACCAATGCAGGGTCAGGAGCCTCTCAACCCTCCGCTGCCTCCGCGGTCCCCTCGCCTTTCCGCCATGGCAACTTGTGGTCAAATGTTATGCCCACCCAATCATGAGGTGTACTGAACAACTGTGCCGGGCGGAACAATCCCAGGGGCTGGCCGGTGGTGGGGGGGAGGGGAGGGGAGGTGGGACGCTGCCGAGGGCCCTCCAGCAGTGGAGACCCCGCAGCAAGATGAGCCTGCCTCCCGCAAGCGCCGCCTGCCTGGGCTGGAGGAGCTGGTGGATCTGGCTACGCCCTCCCCAGGCGAGCTGTGTTGTGTATCTCCTGTGTTTATTCCCAGCACCCTGAAGCCCAGCCCCGTAAAAATGAAGGTCAAGGCGGTCTCAAAGGCCACCGAGGTGCCCATTCTGCCGTCTCCCGAGCAGGGAGGCCCGGGGCCGGGCGGAGATGTGACCCCCCCGAGGACTCGTTCCGCCCGGTACAGTTTTACTCCCCGGTCACCTCCTTTTATTCATCGCCAGGGGCTGGCGGCAGCCACCAGTCTCCTTATATATTCGGGTCATGGGCGGACGACGGCGAGGAAGGCTCCCCGCTCACAACACCCAAGCAGATGATGCTAGATTCCATCCCGGAGCTGTTCCCGCGGGTCTTCCGGGGTCTCTCTGAGGGCCCGGCAACGACGGCGGAGGCGGGGTCGGAGCCGCCGCTATCCGTGGACCCTGAATCGTGGGGGGAGCTGCAGGGAACCCACCTGAGGATGATCCTGGGGTGGGATGAAATGAAAAATGAAATGAAAATCGCTTATTGTCACAAGTAGGCTTCAAATGAAGTTACTGTGAAAAGCCCCTAGTCTCCACATTCCGGCGCCTGTTCGGGGAGGCTGGTACTGGAATTCAACCCGCGCTGCTGGCCTGCCTTGGTCTGCTTTAAAAGCCAGCTATTTAGCCCTGTGCTAAACCAGCCCCGGATCAACTCGGGCCAAGGGCATGACGATGGGCCCACGGCGCCTGCTACGGGGACTCGGGCTCAGCCAGTGACTGCTCGGAGGAGGAAGGCTGCTCAGTGACGGGTGAGGAGGAGGATTTAGACGCTCTCTGCAGCGAGGCAGAGGGCGGCCTCATGCCCGGCACCGAGTCTCCCCTCATCCCTTCCGGGCATTTTTGAAAAGCATCATGGTTACCCGGACTGCGTGCGGCTGGCCCTGGACAGCTGGGGCTGCTCCTCGAGTCCAAAGCAGAGAACTGCTATGTCTTTTTTAAAAAATAATTTTTATTGAAAAAGTTTTGAATTTATACAATAACATCAAACCATACTAAAATACCAACAATAACAATAATGACAACAATCATGAACCTTCGCCCCTCCTCAATGAACAACCCAACATATTAACAACAACTTAAATTAACACAATGTTAAGTTACATAACCGCAGCAAAAAAAATAGAAACTATGATGAGGAACACCCTCCACCCCCCCCCCCCCCCCCCCCCCCCCCCCCCGGTTTGCTGCTGCTACTGACCAAGATACCTATCTTTGAACCAGGAAGTCCAGAAAAGGCTGCCACCGTTTATAGAACCCTTGTACTGATCCTCTCAGGGCAAATTTGACCCTTTCCAGCTTTATAAATCCCGCCATGTCATTGACCCAGGTCTCCACGCTTGGGGGCCTCACATCCTTCCACTGCAGCAAGATCCTCCGCCAGGCTACTTGGGACGCAAAGGCCAGGACACCGGCCTCTTTCGCCTCCTGCACTCCTGGCTCTACTACAACTCCGAAAATCGCAAGTCCCCACCCTGGTTTGACCCTGGATCCAACTACCCTCGACACCGTCCCCGCCACCCCCTTCCAGAATTCTTCCAGTGCTGGGCATGGCCAGAACATATGGGCGTGGTTCGCTGGACTCCCTGAACATCTGGTGCACCTGTCCTCACCCCCAAAGAACCTACTCATCCTAGTCCTGGACATGTGGGCCCGGTGCAGCACCTTAAATTGGATGAGACTAAGCCTCGCACATGAAGAGGAAGAGTTGACTCTCTCCATCCGCCCACGTCCCGTCCTCTATCTATTCCCCAAGTTCCCCCTCCCATTTAGCCTTCAGCTTCTCCACTGACGGCTCCTCCACCTCCTGCATTACCTTATAGATGTCAGACACCTTCCCCTCTCCGACCCAAAGAGAACTGCTATGTCGAGCGCCTTCCTGTCTCTTGACCAGGAGAAGGTGTTCGACAGGGTGGGTTCGAGTATTTGCTCGGGACTCTGCGAGCTTTCGGGTTCAGGACGCACTTTGTTGCCCAGATCCGATTACTGTACGCCGCCTCGGAGTGTCTGATTAAGGTTAACGGGTCCCTGACGGCGTCCCTTCGCTTTGGGAGAGGAGTGCGTCAGGGCTGCCCCTTGTCTGGCCAACTTTATTCTCTCTGCTTGGAGCCTTTCCTGCGCCTCCTGCGGAGGAGGTTAACGGGGCTGGTTCTGCAGGAACTGGCCATGGCGGTGGTCCTTTCGGCTTACGCTGATGATGTGCTCCTCCTGTTCACTGACCCTGGTGACCTGCAGAGGATGCGAGAGGGCCTGTGTACTCCACACGTCTTCTGCCAAGATCAACTGGGCTAAATGTTCCGGACTCCTGGTCAGTTCATGGCAAATGGACCCCCTCCCAAAGGAGCTCAGGCCCTTCAGCTGGAGCCGGACCAACATCCTCTACTTGGGAGTCCATCTTTGATGGGCAGAGGAAGCCTGGCCGGTGAACTGGCAGGAGTTGGAGACTAGGGTCACCGCTCGCATGGGATGCTGGACAGGACTGCTCAGAGTGCTGTCCTGCAGGGGTCGAGTTCTTGTCATAAACCAGCTGATTGCCTCCATGTTGTTGTACCGGCTGATCCCTTTGACTCCTCCCCCTGACTTTGTCACACGCATCCAGAGAACTCTGATTCGGTTCTTCTGGGACAATGGATTGCACTGGGTCGCTGCGGAGGTGTTGAATCTCCCGATTTCGGAGGGCGGTCAGGTGCTGGTGTGCCTTTGCACCCAGGTAGCGACTTTCCACCTTCAGAGTCTGCAGTGTTACCTGGACGTTGAGCCTTCTCCACGATGGTGTGCCCTGGCGATTTATTTTGTCTGCCAGGTGTATGGCCTGAACTGCGTTGTGCAGCTCCTGTTCGTTAACCAGCAAGGTCTTCGGATTTCTTTGTTGGCACTGCCCGTCTTGTACCAGGATCTTCTCAAAGTCTGGAATATGGTCGCCGTGCGCCGCAGCTCTCCCCCGTTAGGAGGGGTGGCTCTCGTAAGGGAGCTGCTGCTCAGGAATCCGCACCTCCACCAATATCCATTCCAGTGGCTGGCAGAGCGGACGGCTGTGGATGATCAGGATCAGGGACGTGCTGGGTGGTAGAGGAGTGGCCTGGATAACGCCCTACGAGCTTGCGGAGTGCGGAGCAGTGTCCGTCCAGCGTGCGGCCAAAGCCATCCAAGGCCTAAAATCAGTCGTGCTCGGCCCTGTGGGCACACGTGGACTCGAGTCGGCGCTGTTGTGCGGTGGCATCCCGTCTGGGCGCATGCCAGCTTGCACGGAATTCCACACTTGTCCCAGGCCACGAAACCCACGCCCCGGGCACTGGTGCCCCACAACCCCAGCTGTCTTGCGCAAATACCCTCCTTTTGGCACTGCGCGGAGGGGTTTCCTGCCCGGCCTGCATTTGCACACTTTCCACCTCCTTGCCCTTGCCCGCCGTCCGGACACGCCTTGGCATGCCTTGTTGCCATCCGGCAGTGGTGGTCTCTCTACAGACGCGTCCTCCCCATAAAACTTGGGGACTTGGGTTGGAGGCTGTTGCACTGGGCAGTGCCGTTCAACCGGAGTATATCCTGCATCCGGACTTAGTCTGGCGCGATACCCGGTGTGAAAACTAAGTAAAGTTAAGCCACCACACGGCCTCCCCAGAGACCTGCCACTTTTGCAGCCTGGTGGAGACCGTGGAGCACGTGTATGTTGCCTGTCCCAGGCTGCACTTCCTTTTTGCTTTCCTGACAATGTTCTTGTTGGAATTTTGTTTGCACTTCAGCCCCACGCTCCTGATCTACGGACATCCGGTGCGGAGGGGGGACGGGAAAGGCGGAGGACCTCCTTGTGAACCTGCTCCTTGGCCAAACTTGCCATTAATAGGTCCAAGCAGCGGGCGACCAAGGGGGTCATCCGACCTGACTGTCTGCCCCTCTTCGCAGCCTTGTTCACGGCCGGGTATCCCTGGAGCGTGTGGTGTCCACGGGCTCACTCAAGGCCTTCCATGCTCGGTGGGAGCCGCCGGTGTCCCTGGAGCGTGCGGTGTCCACGGGCTCACTCAAGGCCTTCCGTGCTCGGTGGGAGCCGCAGGGGTTGGGCTGCCTTATAGACCCTGATTTTCACACTTTGATTTGATGGGTTTTGTTAAGTTTCCGTTTCCTTTCCAGTTCCTTTCGGGCTGTGCTCCATTCGTTGTTTGGGAGCAGCCCCCTTTGTTTTGTCCATCTGTTAATTTTTGTTCCTTTACTTAGTTTTCACACCGTGTATCAAGCCAGACTAAGTGGCGGATGCAGAATATACTCCTGCTGCGTGTAGATAAACACAGCAGGTCATCACTCACAAAACTCAAAAAGACAAAAAATAAAATTGTTCTAATTATCTGCCCTTATCATGACAATCGTTAAACCCTATAAAACCACAGGGTCTCAGACAATAATAGTGGAGATGGGGCCCAGAGGATAACCAGCAAAGGATTCACTCACTTTGAGAGTAACCAACACAGTGTCTGTTACAATAATAAGTCAGGCTGCAGTGTATGAGTGAACATATCATTGGATCCAATGTAATGATAATACACTCAGTATCTAGAGAACCATAACTAAAGTTCGGTTTTCATATAATAGTGAGTTAGTCATGGTTTGTTGACAACATAATATAATCCACTTCTGGTGTGTGTTATTCTGTCACTGTTAGACCATAAACTTAAAAAATGTTTTTTAGAGTACCCAATTCATTTTTTTCCAATTAAGGGGCAATTTAGCGTGGTCAATCCACCTACCACTACTGGGTTGTGGGAGTGAGACCCACGCAGACACAGGGAGAATGTGCCAACTCCACACGGACAGTGACCCGGGGGACGGGATCGAACCCAGATCCTTGGCACCGTGAGGCAGCAGTGCGAAGCACTCAACCACCATGCCGCCCCCTTTATTCGACAATAACCTGCCTTTTATTCCAATTCTGGTGTATGTTGCCACTGCAGGTCCTGGGCTGATTGGAGTCTGGTATAACAATCAGAGTGTTGTTCCAGTGTCTCTGAGGTCATTTCAATGGCAGGTAAGCTGATGTTAATGGAGACAAAAGGCCCAATAAACCTCCAATTGTAATAGGGGGACAGGGTGTAGCAAGCAATGATATTTTGAGGTTTCCATGTTGTGGTGAGTTTCACAGGGAGGTGTGTGGTAAAATAGGAATGGAAACATGACAGAGACACGTGTGACTGACTCCACCTGACTGAGAGCTGTTATACCCAAGGGGACAGCAATGAGGACATGGGGAACTCCAGAGATTTCTGATATCTGAGGTACATCTGTTAGAGGAACTGAAAATATTCAGTTCCTTCTCATAGATCTCGAGTTACACAGTCACACAGGAAACATATCTGACAGCTCATCAAAATTAAAGTTTTAATCTCTTTGAGACACATTGTGATTGAAAAGATTGAGAGGAAAATTCAGAATGTCACAAAGATGAGTGAACTGTCCAATTAACCCCATTCACCATAACTCTGCCAATTTACCCTCTGCAAGTGTTTATCCAATTCCCTTTGAAAGTTACTGTGAAATCTGCTTCCAGCAGCCTGTCAGTGTGAATTCCAGATCACATCACATCACTGTGTAAAAACCATTCTCTTCCTCACCCCCTTGGGTTCTGTTGTCAAATATCTTAAATCTCTGTGTCCTCTGGTTACAAACCCTCCTGCTCTTGGGAAACAGTTTCTCCCCATCGACACCGTCACAAATCCTTCCTCATATTAAACAGCTCTATTAAATCTCCCCTTCACCTTCCCTGATCTCAGAGGGACAATCCCGATTTACCCTGCGCTGAAGAGTCACAAGGCAGCACGGTAGCATAGTGGTTAGTATAATTGCTTCACAGCTCCAGGTGGAGCTCCAGGTTAGGTGGATTGGCCATGCTAAATTGCCCTTAGTGTCCAAAATTGCCCTTAGTGTTGGGTGGGGTTACTGGGTTATGGGGACAGGGTGGAGGTGTGGGCTTGGGTAGGGTGCACTTTCCAAGAGCCAGTGCAGACTCGATGGGCTGAATGGCCTCCTTCTGCACTGTAAATTCTATGATTTCTAAGGAATCAAAACGTTAACTCTGTTTCTCCCTGTACCAATGCTGCCAGAACTGCTGAGTTTTTCCAACATACAAAAAAAAAATGTTTTTCCAACATATTCTGTTTTTCTCGCTCTGTTTCCTTCTTCAATCCATCACAAGCACAATGATTTGAACACCTCAGTTGAATAGGAACAGACAGAGATTAAGAGAGATACAGAGGAAAGAAGAGAGATTTTAAAAAACAGAAAGGTGAGGTGGTGAGACATAAAAGCTGAGAAATAGCAGAAAGAATGATATAAAATATAAGGGAGCAGGTTATCAGTTCCCAGCTACAGAGAGCAGAGGGAACTCAGTGACTGGTCCACAGACACAGCCGGTTCTGTCCGGGAATGGAGACTCTGAACAGAAATAACCGGCTCATTTGTAAATGTCACCACAATGTGATCTGTGTGACTCTGCCCTGACTCTGTGGACAGATATAGGCCGCATTGACAGATGGTCCCACCAGATTGTGGTCCCTGGATTTATTTTCTGCTCAGAAGTGAGATGTGCGGTTTGGAACCGGCAGCAGAGAAACAGGAAGTTGTGTTTCCTGAGAATGAAACAGCAGGCGTCAGTTTCATGTTATCACCGTGAACAGTCTTCCTGCCTGTGAGGGTGAACTCACTCTGACAGCATCAAGAACACCCACACAGATTGCTGCCGGTCTCAGCATTACATTCACCTCACTTCCCATTTTATACTTCAAAATATGAGGTTATTTAGATTTTTAACATATTCACTGAGTTGGAATATGGACTGAGGATTATCATTGGGAGAAATAAGGGGACATTATACTAAATTACATTTTCCTCAAAAGAGATTTAAAGTTAGTTAGGGCCAATCGGTGAGAGAGAAAGGATTGGGTCTCCATAAATGAGATGTTGGAGGAGAGGCTCAGTGTGTTCTGTGCTTCTTCAGAGAGAGAAATTAAGTGAGTTTAGGCGCTCTGTGGAATGAGTGAGTGTGAGAGCGGAGAGAAGTGAGAATCTGAGAGAGAAGGGATCAGTGAATGAGAGACAGGAGAGCAGGTTCACATACCCGAGGATCACTGAGAATGATCAGAATAAGGAGATCACCCAGAAAACGGCCAATAGGAATCTTCAGCTGAACACATCACTCAGTCTTAAAGGGACAGTCGGGGCTCTGACACTGCTCAGCTCCCAGTTAAAGGGGCAGACACAGCTTCACCCTTTTCTCTGTTATTTTTCTGATTGTTAAAGGCCCGTAGGGGTTAGATTTATTTAAAAGGACAGAATGTGGGAATTCTTGGACACACACTGCAGCTCCTTCTTTATCCAGGAATGAAACTGTTGTCTAATTGTCCCAGCAGTTAACAGCTGCTATTTTAACGCAGACTTGTTGTAAAGGAGCTTCTGTTCCGTGTCTAGGGGTTCTGAGATATGGAAGAGAGCGGCTGGACCACATTTCTTAGATGCCTCAGGATTAACCCACACGGGGACTTTGCTGTCAGTGAAGAGAGATGAGAAAGAGCAAAGTGTTGTTTGTCCCTCTCAGTGTGACCCTGAAGGACTGTGACCAGGCTGAAGTTCTGTTCCTGCCGTATGATCCTCCCCCAGATTGTCCTTTCTGAGTTCCAGACAGGTGATGTTCAGTTGGGAAAGACAAAAATCTGCAACAACGGGGGTATCGGGGGATGTGGTTGGGTACTTGTGGGGGGGGGGGGGGGGGGGGGGGTTGTTCTGCTGACGGGGAAGGGACTTCAAATAGGCACTGGAAAGGAGGTTGAGGGTGGAGGCAGCCAAAGGGCGGGCCAGGAATGGCGCGACGCACGGGCCGGGGGCCGGCCCGAGAAAGGCTATGGCTGACCGGCGGGGTGGGGGGGGGGGGGGGGGTGGGTTGTGCCTCCCGACCAGGCTGATCACCTGGAACGTCAAGGGACTGAATGGGCCGGTTAAGAGGGCGCGGGTGTTCGCGCACTTGCGGGCCCTGAGGGCGGACGTAATTATGTTGCAGGAGACACATCTGAAAGTGTCTGACCAGACCAGGCTAAGGAAGGGCTGGATTAGCCAGGTCTTCCACTCGGACTTGGACTCAAGTCCAGAGGGGTGGAAATCATGATCAACAAGCGGGTGCAATTTGAGGCAGAGGGCATATCCGCAGACAGGGGGGAGAAGAGTGGTGCTGGTGAATATATATGCCCCGAACTGGGATGACGTGGACTTCATTAAAAGAGTGCTGGGGAAGATCCCGGACTTGGATTCTCGCAGGCTAATAATGGGAGGGGACTTTAACATGGTCCTTGACCCGACTTTGGACAGCCAACAGGAAGGGGCTACTCGTTTTACTCGCACGTCCATAAAGTATATTCTAGGATAGATTTCTTTGTACTAAGCAGGGACTGTATGGGGGAGGTAAAGAACACGGAATATTCGGCAATTACTATCTCAGACCATGCCCCGCATTGGGTGGACCTGCAGATCGGGGAAGCGAGCTACCAACGCCCGCAATGGAGGCTAGACGTGGGACTGCTGTCGGAGGAGGGGATCTGCGAGAGGCTTCGGAGATGTATGCAAAATTACCTGCAGGTGAATGACACGGGGGAGGTCTCAGCGGCGACCCTGTGGGAGGCGGTAAAGGCAGTAGTGCAGGGGGAGCTGATTTCAATTGGGGCCCACAGAGCCACGGCAGACAGGGCAGAGATGGATAGATTGGTCAGGGAAATGGGTCGGATAGATGAAGAGCATGCGGAGTCCCCGGGGGAGGTTTTACTCAGGGAGAGGTAGAGACTGCAGGCGGAACTGGGGGCACTATCCACGAGTAGGGCCGTGGAACAGCTTAGGAAGGCGAGGGGAGTGGTGTACGAGCATGGGGAAAAGGCTAGCAGACTGTTAGCGCAGCAACTCAGGAGGAGGGAGGCGGCCAGGGAAATAGGTAGAGTGAGGGACGGGGGGGGGGGGGGGGGGGGGGGGCGCAAAGTGGAGGACCCGGCAGAATTGAATAAGGTATTCCAGGACTTCTATCGTAAGCTGTATACTTCGGAGCCGCCGGAAGAACCGGAGGGGATGAAAAGGTTTCTGGACGGGTTAACCTTCCCAACAGTAGGTGGGGGGCGAGTGGAAGAGCTGGGGGCCCCGATTAGAGTAGAGGAGGTATTGGGGGGCCTAAAGGCCATGCAGTCGGGGAAGTCCCCGGGGCCAGATGGATACCCAGTAGAGTTTTATAGGAAGTTCTCTGAGCTGGTGGGCCCGGTCTTGGCGAGGGTTTTCAATAAGGCAAGGGACAGAGGGACCCTGCCGCCGACAATGTCACAAGCCACTATATCACTGATATTGAAGCGGGGTAAAGATCCGGAGGCGTGAGGATCCTACAGGCCAATCTCCCTGATTAATGTAGACGCCAAGCTCCTGGCAAAGGTACTGGCAGTTAGAATGGAGGACTGCGTACCGGAGGTGATTGGGGAGGATCAAACGGGGTTCGTGAAAGGTAGGCAGCTGGCGGCCAATCTGAGATTACTTAATGTGATAATGATGCCCCCAGTGGGTAGGGAGGTGGAGGCAATGGACGCCGAGAAGGCCTTTGACCGGGTGGAGTGGGACTATCTCTGGGAGGTGCTCGGACGGTTTGGGTTCGGGGAGGGATTGGTGGATTGGATCAAATTATTATATCAGGCCCCGAGGGCCAGCGTCAGGACCAACAGAGAAGTGTCGGAGTACTTTAGGTTGTACCGAGGGACCAGACAGGGCTGCCCGCTCTCCCCGCTGCTGTTTGCACTGGCCATAGAGCCGCTGGCGATTGCGCTGATCCGCAGAGGGATGGAAGGGGGCGGGGTTGAACATAGGGTCTCTCTTTATGCAGACGACCTGCTCCTGTACGTGTCGGACCTAGTGGCCGTGATGGGAAGTATACTGGGAATGCTGAGGAAGTTCGGCCAGTTCTCAGGATACAAATTAAATATGGTCAAGAGTGAAATGTTTGTGGTCCAGGCAAGGGGCCAGGAGAACAGATTGAGAGGGCTACCGTTTAGGCTGGTTGAGGAAAATTTCCGGTATTTGGGAATCCAGGTGGCACGAGACTGGGGCAGGCTGCATAAGTTAAATTTGGCCAGGGTGGTGGAGCAAATGAAGGGAGAGTTTCGGAGATGGGATGCACTCCCGCTGTCGCTGGCAGGGAGGGTGCAGACTGTAAAGATGACAATCCTCCCTCGATTTCTGTTTATTTTTCAGTGCCTCCCGATCTTTATCCCACAGTCCTTCTTTAAAAGAGTTAACGGGATGATCATGAGCTTTGTCTGGGCGGGAAAATCTTCACGGGTGAAGAAGGCGATGCTGGAGAGGAACCGCAGCGAGGGAGGGCTGGCTTTGCCGAGTCTGATTAATTATTACTGGGCGGCCAACATCGCTATGATAAGGAAGTGGATGGTGGGTACGGGGTCTATTTGGGAGCGGGTGGAGGCGGCTTCGTGCAGGGGCTCCAGCTTGGCAGCCCTGGTCACGGCTCCTCTACCGCTGCCGCCAACCAAGTACACCACCAGCCCGGTAGTGGTGGCGACCCTGCGGATATGGGGCCAGTGGAGGAGGCATGTGGGGGAGATAGGGGCGTCTGTCTGGGCGCCAATCTGCGACAACCATCGGTTTGCCCCCGGGAGTATGGATGGGGGGGTTCCGAGTATGGCGGCAGGCGGGAAGGGTGGGTGATATGTTCCTGGAAGGGAGCTTTGCGAGTTTGAGGAGCTTGGAGGAGAAATTTGGGTTGGTAAGGGGAAATGATTTTAGATACCTACAGTTGCGGGACTTTGTTCGTAGACAGGTCCCATCTTTCCCACACCTCCCGCCAATGGGGATCCTAGATAGAATAGTCTCTAGGAGGGAAGAAGGGGAAGGTAGAGTCTCGGGTATTTATAAGGTGCTCATGAGGGAGGAAGGGTCCCAGACAGAGGAACTGAAACTTAAATGGGAGGAGGAGCTAGGTGGGGAAATGGAGGATGGGCTGTGGGCAGAGGCCCTGAGTAGGGTAAATTCGACCGCGACATGTGCTAGGCTTGGACTTATTCAATTTAAGGTCGTTCACCGGGCCCATATGACGGTGGCTCGGATGAGCAAATTCTTCGGGATAGAGGAAAAATGCGCTAGGTGCGCGGGAGGACCAGCGAACCACATTCACATGTTTTGGGCATGCCCTAAGCTGAGGGGATACTGGGAGGGATTGGCGGGGGTCATGTCCCGGGTGCTAAAAACAAGGGTGGTGATGAGTCCAGGGGTGGCAATTTTTGGGGTTTCGGAAGACCCGGGGGTCCAGGGGGAGAAAGAGGCCGATGTTTTGGCCTTTGCTTCCCTGATAGCCCGGCGACGAATACTATTGGCGTGGAGGGATTCAAAGCCCCCGAAGACTGAGTGGTGGCTTGCGGACATGTCGAGTTTCCTGGGTATGGAAAAAATTAAGTTTGCCTTGAGGGGATCTGTGCAGGGATTCGCCCGGAGGTGGCAACCATTTATTGACTTCTTTGCAGGAGAGTGAGCGTCAGCAGGGGGTGGGGGGGGGGGGGGGGTAGAGTAGAGGAGGAGGGAAAATATGGCGGGTAGTACCGGTGGGAGAGGAGCGGGCTTGTGCAATATGTTACGATGGAAGTATTGAAAGTACGTGGATGTTTGCACATTTTTGCCTTGTTTGCTTTCTTTCTGACGATGTCTGTAACTGTTTATAAAGCCAAAAACTACCTCAATAAAATTGTTATTTAAAAAAAAATCTGCAACAACGTTTCAAACACATTTATTCAGAATAATAAACCTCATCAGCAGATTAAGACTGTCAGACTGAACATTATTCAGTGCTGGACATGATTAACAGCAGCAATAAGGGTATAATCTAAACCATGTGGTTTCTTGTGAACTCGCTGGTGTGTTAGCAGGTGGGATGACAGTAAATCCCTTTCCACAGACATTACAGGTGAATGGCCTCTCCCCAGTGTGAATGCGATGGTGTTTCAGAAGATACGATAAATGAGAAAATTCCTTCCCACATTTGGAGCAAGTGAACGGCCTCTCCCCACTGTGAACTCTCTGGTGTGTGAACAGGTTGGATGACTGACTGAATCCCTTCCCACACACAGAGCAGGTGAACGGCCTCTCCCCAGTGTGAACTCGCTGGTGATTCAATAGGTTGGATGAACGAGTGAATCCCTTCCCACACACTGAGCAAGTGAACGGCCTCCCCTCACTGTGAACCTGCTGATGTGTCAGAAGATTGTATGAACGTGTGAATCCCTTCCCACATTCAGAGCAGGTGAACGGTCTATCCCCTGTATGAAGCTGCTGGTGTATCAGAAGGTTTGATGAATTAATGAATCCTTTCCCACAGTCAGAGCAGCTGAATGGCCTCTCCCCAGTGTGAATTCTCTGGTGGTTCAGTAGGGCAGATGGACGGCTGAATCCTTTCCCACACACCGAGCAGGTGAATGGCCTTTCCCCAGTGTGAACATATTGGTGTGTTAGTAAATCCTTTTTGTTTTTAAAGCTCTTCTCACAGTCAGGACAGTTAAAAAATTGGTTATCAGAATGAACAAGTTGATGTGTCTGCAGGTGGGATGACTGAATGAATCCTTTCCCACACACGGAGCAGGAGAACGGTCTCTCTCCAGTGTGAATACGTTGATGTGTCAGCAGATCCTTTTTACATTTAAAACTCTTCTCACAGTCAGGACATTTAAATGGTCTCTTATCAGTGTGAACAAGCTGATGAGTCACAATGTGGGATGACCGAGTGAATCCCTTCCCACACACAGGGCAGGTGAATGGTCTCGCCTCAGTGTGAACTCGCTGGTGTGTCAGAAGGTTGTATGAATGGGTGAATCCCTTCCCACAAATGGAGCAGATGAACGGTTTCTCCCCAGTGTGACTGCGACGATGAACTTCCAGTTGTGATGGGTAACTGAATCCTTTCCCACAGTCCGCACATTCCCATGGTTTCTCCATGGTGAGGGTGTTCTTATGTCACTCCCGCTTAAAGCCTTGTCGACACACGCAGCAGGAGTATAGTTTCTCCCTCATGTGAATGGTGTGATTTTCTTGTAGGCTGTGTAACTAGTTCAAGTTCTTTCCACAGTCAGTGCAATGAAACACTCTCATTCGGGTGTGTGTGTGTCTCGGTGCTTTTTCAGTCACACTGATCTTTGACATTTTTTTCCTTAAGCGGAAGAGACAAATATTTCTCCTTCCAGTTTCAAAGACTGATGACATTCAGCTCCTGATGAATCGAGTGGCTGTCAGATCTAGATGTGATATTTGGTTCTGTCGGCCAATCCTCCACTTCCAATATCCTGTAAAAGGAGTTTACAAAAGTCATCACTGTCAGTCCAGAAATTCTGAACAGACAATTCTAGTTTCTCTGGAACATTTTTCCCTCTCTTGTTCCTCCAAAGCTGTAAATCCCAGTCCCACACACTCACACTCCCCCCTGGGCTGAAATCCAAACCCATCTAACCATCTGCACCATTTCTTTCCTCCACTCCCAGTTTTCTCCCTCCCTCTCCTCTGCCTGGGTTCAGTTCTCCAGCTCCTGTCTGCAGACTGACAATAAAACCAATGGGTCTTATTGGGAGGTTTGGGTTCTCACCATTGTCCCCACTCGCGGCGGCTCTCATTCAGCCTCTGGGAGCCGCACTCACTCTCACTGCGGCTGCGCTCAGGCCGGAGCAGCACCGCGCAGAGAGGAGACTTCCGGGGGCGGGGCAACTAGCGCCTGCGCGTTCTGACTCCTGAGATGGAGATGGGGTGTATTCGGTCGCGCCCGGCATTCCGGGTAGCCTTATCTGCCATTATTTCATTTTGTTCCTCAGGGTGATAAATTGGTTCCGGCACTTTTGATTACGTTCGTTGTTTGTACCGCATGTGCCAGCCGCATCGGTGTTTTTCTCTCTGATCGGCCCCTGTTAAGGGCTGTCATCTGTTTAGGGGGCGATATGCAGCAGGGCGCCTGCGCGGCCGCCATCTTTCTCAGCGGAAATGTGCAGCAGGGCGCATGCGCGGGAATCCAGGAACCGGAAGTCGGAAGAGAGAATCTTGTGAATTTCTCTCCAGGACTGAGTGAAATTCCTTTCGAAACTCCTTTAGAAAGAGGAGGATTTACTAACGGGAACTTCAAACCAAACATCATATCATCCTCTGACTGAGTTACTCGATTCATCATGTGTGCAGGTACATTTTAAAATTGCCACATTAGCATACTTGGCAGCTAAACTGGGCAAACTGCTGACCTTGTTAGTAGTGAGAGTTACTATCCCGGATTTTATCAAAATTTATTGTTCCTGTTGCATTTCATTCAGCTCATTGTGGCTACAAAGTAGGTATTCAGCCTAATCTCAATTTCCAGATTGTGAGGGCAGCACGGTGGTGCAGTGGGTTAGCCCTGCTGCCTCACGGTGCCAAAGTCGCAGGTTTGATCCTGGCTCTGGCTCACTGTTCGTATGGAGTTTGCACATTCTACCCATGTTTGCGTGGGTTTTGCCCCCACCACCCAAAGATGTGCAGGCTGGGTGGATTGGCAATACTAAATTGACACTTAATATGAAAAAAAATTGGGTACTCTAAATTTATAAAAAATAAAATAAAATTCCAGATTGTGGTCTGTAGCATTCTAAGTTACATAAATTCAACTGTCTATCTAAATACCTTTTAAATGTTATGAGCGTTTCTGCCATCATTTCAGGCAGCATGTCACAGATCCTCACCACCCTCTAAACCTCCTAGTCCTTCCCTAAATCTCTGCCCCCTTTTATATGTACCCCGCAACCAAAGAGAATAGGACCTTCCTATCCAATCTATTTAGATCCCTCAGAATATTTATAAATATAAATTTATATTTTTTTCCAATTAAGGGGCAATTTAATTTTGCCAAGTCACCTAGCCTGCACATATTTGGGTTGTGGGGGTGAAACCCACACAGACAATGGGAAAATGTGCAAACTCCTCAGAGACTGTGACCAAGGGCCAGGATCGAACCCGGGTCCCCAACCACTGTGCCACCATGAAATTTATATATTTAGAATAATCTTTATTATTGTCACAAGTAGGCTTACATTAACACTGCATGAAGTCCCCTGTGAAAATCCCCTGGTCACCACACTCCGGCACTTATTCGGGTACACAGAGGGAGAATTCAGAATGTCCAATTCACCTAACAAGCATCTCTTTCGGGACTTGTGGGAGGAGACTCATACAGACGCTGGGAGACCGTGCAGACTCTGCGCAGACAGTGTCCCAAGTGGGAATTGAACCCCGGCACCCTGGCGGGGTTAAGCAACAGTGATAAAAACTGTGCTACCGTAAACAGTTCAGCTCAATGTTCTCAGATTAAAGAAGCTGAAGAGCCCAACGTGGGTCTTGAACCCACGGCCCTGGGATTAAGAGTCCCATGCTCTACTGACTGAGCTAGCCAGGCTGCTTTCCTTAATTTCATTTTGGTCTCCCTTCAGTCTTTTCTGTTCCATAGAAAACAGCCCCAGTTTATCCAAACTTTCCTCAGAGCAAACACTGTGCTGCAGTGTCACCCATAAAACAGTTCAGCTCAATGTTCTCAGATTAAAGAAGCTGAAGCTTGGTCAAACTTTCCCTAGAGCAAACATTGTCAATTTCTGGCTGATGTTGTTAAAACCCCTCTCTGCTCTCTCTAGTGCAATCTTCCTGTGCACAGGGATCTATCTCTGGCCTAACTCGTCCTGTCCTGCCATTTATCATGTCATCCTTTGCCTTGTTTTCCCTCCAACTTTCTTCCTCATTCCTCCAGTGTTCAATCATTTTTGTGTCAAAGGTAAACTTCTTCCTCATGTTCCTACATTTACTTTCATATCAATGATATAAACCAGGAATGAAGGGCCCAGTACTGATTCCTTTGAAACTGTCACTGGAAACAGCCCATTGATTTTCTCTATTCTTTATGGGATGTGAGTGTCACGGGTAAACCAGCTTGGTTGTCCATTCCTAATTGCCCTTAAACTGAGTGGTTTGCTAGGCAGTTCAGAATGAACCACATTTCAGTGAGTTGGCCAGATCAGGTAACGCCGGTGCAGACTTGATGGGCCGAATGGTTTCCTTCTGCACTGTAGATTCTATGATTAATTCCGACCTTGGGTCACTGTCCCTGTGGAGTTTTCCTACGTCTACGCAGATTTCCTTTTCGGGTGCCCTTGCCGCCATCTTTATTGGCTGTGCATCAGGGCGCATGCGCGTTTGTCATCTTTGTTGGGGCAATGTTTCAATGAGTGGGAGGAGCTTGTTCCCCATTGTTCAGAATGGAGACAACTTGTCCATCAAACTGGATTAGTCTTTGACTCTCAATGTCTTATTGATGATGCAAAGCAGTGGCAGCGATGGAAAGAAAAGGAAGCCAATCCTGCTCTCCAGATTTCATTGTCTCATTAGACATCCTGCCCCATGTGTCCAAAGCTCTGCGGCTCTGTTCAGTCACATGAAGACCCAGGATAGAAATTCACAATCCTGAGTAGACGTCATCCTCAAATCAGGGGACTGCTGATGACAAGAGGGTCAGTGTGCAGTGGGGGGCATGAGCGGTCATCCTGGACCCGGGAGCAGGAGGGGAGAATGTTGTGAATTTCTATCCTGGACTGACAGTGATTAATTTTGGAAACTCCTTTTACAGGGGGTTAGTAGGGGAGGATTTACACACAGCAAACTCAAACCAGGAGAAATGTTTATCTTTCCTGAATTACTATTCTGGAAATGACAGTGATGCATTTGTAAACTTCTTTCACAGGGGCTTAGAAAGGGATTCGCAGACAGGAAACTCTCAACCAATCCTCACATCAAATTCTGACAGCACCATTCGGGTTATCAGGACCTGGAGATTATCGCCCTTTGTGTGTAAGCATTGAGTTCAGATCATGACCACACATTGTGTAAACTTTCTTTCTCATATCTCCTCTGTAGATCTTGCTCACAATCTTAAATCTGTGTCCCATAATCCTTTTACACTCTGCTGATGGGAACAGATTTCTTTATCTTTTGCCAGATTTGCCATTGTCATTTCCGGTGCTTGGATCGATACCGGGTAGCCCGTCCAGATTTCACTGGTTGAATCAGCTTGGACCAGTCCATTTTTGGATCCAGTACACAAGTGAAGTTTCCTCCAAGAATTAATTGATATGTATCCAGGTCTGGATCCCAACTATATTTTTAACAAATGTCACATGGTCCCAGTTAGGGGCTTAGCCATACACCAGCACCACCAATGTACCTGCCAATGACCCACTGACCACCACGTATCTCCCATTAGTGTCCGCAGTGATCCTGGTGACCGAAAGAGGGATCTGTTTATTGATTAAAATTGCAGCACATCGAGCCCTTCCGTCAAAGCCCGAGTGAAACACTTGGCTCCCCGCTCCGCAGTCTGGTCTGATCTCTAACCCGCGAGTGTGTCTCCTGCAAGAACACCACACCAGCATTTAGATTCTTTAGGGAGCGAAAACCCTCCACCTTCACTGGTCCATCCAATCCCCTTACATTCCAGGTAACCAGCCCCGAATCAGGGATCTCCCATCCCCTCCCCATCACAGAATCAGCTATTTCCTGTCAATGACCCCCAGATACAACTGGTCCCTGTGGAAGAGAAATCCAAAGGCTAACAACCTTCTGAGAGAACAGATGACTGGAAATCTATAACGTAGCTACAGTCTGATATTACAAGACGAGAAATAATTATACATGTACTTTATTACAAACTGAAATTCATATATTGAATCTGTACCATGTAACAACACTGGACATATCTCTGTCCATTATTAATTTAATGTCCCCTGAAATGTCAGCCACCTCCTGGGGAATCTACCAGTTTAATTGTGAACACGAGGAGAAACAATCCTTTTTTAAAAAATGAATTTACAGTAACCGATAATTTTTTTTGGAATTAAGGTGGAATTTAGCTTGGCCAAACCACCTAACTGGACATCTTTGGGTTGTGGGGGTGAGACCCCTGCCGACACAGGAAGAATGTGCAAACTCCACACGGACAGTGACCTGAGGCCGGGATCAAACCTGGTTCATGGGCACTGTGAGGCAGCAGTGCTAATCGCTGGGCCGCCAGAGACCATTCTTTTAGTCAGTCAAATAAATGGGTCAACCTGTTAAGGAGATGGGTGGGAGGAGTTGGAAACACTTTGTGGAGCCGCAAACCTTCATGTAATTTTTTTTCTCCCAATTAAGAGCCAATTTATTGTGGTTCCAGTTTGGGCTCAAATCTTCAATGAGGACTCTGATCTCTGGCAAGGAAGGAAACCCTGGTAGGTGGGCGGGGAGGATTCACAAACACCCGCTGGAGGCCCCAAACGCCCAATAAGACCCATTGATTTTATTGTCAGTCTGCAGACAGGAGCTGGAGAACTGAACCCAGGCAGAGGAGAGGGAGGGAGAAAACTGGGAGTGGAGGAAAGAAATGGTGCAGATGGTGAGATGGGTTTGGATTTCAGCCCAGGGAGGAGGGAGAGTGTGTGGGACGGGGATTTACAGCTTTGGGGGAACAAGAGAGGGAAAAATGTTCCAGAGAAACTAGAATTGTCTGTTCAGAATTTCTATCCTGGACTGACAGTGATGACTTTTTTTTTTAGAATACCCAATTCTTTTTTTCCCCTGATTAAGGAGTAATTTTAGCGTGGCCAATTCACCTAACTGCACATCTTTTTGGATCGTGGGGCCAGACCCATGCAGACACGGGGAGAATGTGCAAACTCCATATGGACAGTGACCCAGGACCAGGATCAAACCTGGGTTCTCGGCTAGCCACTGTGCGCGCCCCTAGTGATGAATTTTATAAACTCCTTTTGCAGGATATTACAAGGGGAGGATTTACAGATGTGAAGTTCACATCAAGATTTAACAGAGTCACTCCATTCATCAGAACCTGCATATCATTGGCCTGTGAATGTGGAAGAAGAAATGTTTGTCTTTTCTATCTGTAGGAAACGACTGAAAAAAACCCGACATACACACTAAACTCGAGTGAGAGTGTTCCAGTGAACTGACTGTGGAAAGAGCTTTAACTAGTTACACAGCCTGAAAAACATCACACCATTCACAGTGAGGAGAGACAATGCACATGTTCTGTGTGTAGACAAGGCTTCCACTGATTGTCCAATCTGGAGAGACACGAGGAGACCCAAAACATGGAGAAACCGTGGAAATGTGGGGACTGCGGGAGGGGATTCAGGTTCCCATCTAAGCTGGAGATTCATCGACACAGTCACACTGGGGATAGACCGTTCACCTGCTCTAAATGTGGGAAAGGATTTATTGAATCATCCGCCCTGCGGAAACATCAGCGAGTTCACACGAGGGAGAGGCCATTCACCTGCTCTCAGTGTGGGAAGGGATTCATTGAATCATCCGCCCTGCAGACACACCAGCGAGTTCACACTGGGGAGAAGCCATTCACCTGCTCTCTCTGTGGAAAGGGATTCACCCAGTTATCCACGCTGCAGACACACCAGCGAGTTCACACTGGGGAGAAGCCATTCACCTGCTTTCAGTGTGGGCAGAGATTCCGTGCTTTATCCAACCTGAGGAGCCATCAGCGAATTCACACTGGGGAGAGGCCATTCACCTGCTGCCTCTGTGGGAAAGGATTCACTCAGTCATCCAACCTGCAGACACACCAGCGAGTACATACTGAGGAGAGGCCGTTCATCTGCTCTTAGTGTGAGAAGGAATTACATAGAAAATAGGAGCAGGATGAGACTATTTGGCCCTTTGCACCTGCTCTGCTATTCATTATGATCCTGGTTTATCATCCAACTCAATAGCTTAATCTAATCCCGCTTCTCCCTCCATATCCTTTGATCCCCTTTGCCCTCAGTGCGATATCTAACTGCTTCTTGCAAATATACAATGTATTGGCCTCAACTATTTCCTGAGGTAACAAATTCCACAGACTCACCACTCTCTGGGTGAAGAAATTTCTCATCTCTGTCCTAAATAGTCTCCCCCGTATCCTCAGACTGCGACCTCTCGTTCTGTACACTCCCTTCATCGGGAAAATCTTTCCTGCATCTACCCTGTCAAGTCCTGTTGGAATATTATAGGTTTCTATGAGATTCCCCCATTCTTCTGAACTACAGCGGATACAATCCTAACTGATTCAATCTCTCATACATCAGTCCCACCATCCCAGGAATCAGTCTGGTAAACCTTCGCTGCACTCCCTCTAGAGCAAGAACATCCTTCCTCAGATAAGGAGACCAAAACTACACACACTATTCCAGGTACGGCCTCGCCAAGGCCCTATATAATGACAGCAAGATATTCCTGCTCCTGTACTCGAAGCCGCTTGCAATGAAGGCTAGCATACCATTTGCCTTCTTTACCGCCTGCTGTAGCTGCATGCTTACCTTCAGTGACTGGTATCCGAGGATACGCAGGTCTTGTTGCACATTCCCCTCTCCTGATCTATGGCCATTCAGATAATAGTCTGCCTACTCATTTTTGGTACCAAAGTGGATAACCTTGCATTTCTCCAAATTATATTGCATCTGCCATTCATTTGCCCACTCACTCAACTTGTCCAGATCACACTGAAGGATCTCTGCATCCTCCTCACAGCTCACCCTCTCATGCAACTTGCATCATCTGTAAATTTGGAGATATTGCATTTTGTTCCCTCATCTAAGTTGTTAATATATAAGTGGCGCAGCTGCCTCATGGTGCTGAGGATCAGGGTTCAATCATGCCTGGGTCACTGTCTGTGTGCAGACAAGTTCTCCTCGATTTTGCATTGGTCTCAGCCCCATAACCCCAAAAATGTGCAGTGGAGGTGAACTGGCCACGCTAAATTAGCACTTAATTGCAAAAATAGAATTGGGTACTTTAAATTTGAAAAGAAAATCATTTATATATCTTGTGAATATCTGGGCCCAGGCACTGATCCCAGCGGTACCCCACTAGCCACTGCCTGCCAATTTGAAAAAGATCCATTAATTCCTCCTCTTTGTTTCCTGTCTGCCAACCAGTTTTTATCCATCTCAAGAGACGACCCCTAATCCCATGTGCTTTCATTTTACACACTAATATCTTATGCAGGAATAAGTCGAAAGCTATCTGAAAGTCCAAATATACCACATCCACTGGCTCTCCCTCGTCAACTCTACCAGTTACACCCTTGAAGAATTCCAGTAGATTTGTCAAGCATGATTTCCCCATCATAATCCATGCTGACTCTGTCCGATCCTGCCACTAGTTTCTAAGTGCTTTGCTTTAAAATCTTTGATAATGGATTCTAAAATTTTCCCCACTGCCGATGTCAGGTTTACTGGTCAATAATTTCCTGTTTTGTCTCGAGCTCCCTTTTTAAATAGCGGAATTATATAATCCACCCTCCAATCTGAAGGAATTGTTCCAGAGTCTATAGAATCCGGGAAGATGACCACCAATGCATCCACTATTTCTAGAACCACTTCCTTAAGTACTTTGGGATACAGATTATCAGGCCCTGGGGATTTATCAGCCTTCAATCCCATCAATTTCCCCAACACCATTTCTCGAATATTGATCTCCTTCAGTTCCTTCCTCTCACTAAATCCTGCGTTCCCCAACATTTCTAGCATCTAATTTGTGAAGCCAGAACCAAATTATGCATTTATTTGCTCAGCCATTTCTTTCTCCCACATTATACATTCCCCTGTTTCTGACTGTCAGGAACCTACATTTGTCTTCACCAATCATTCTCTTCACATACCTACAGAAACTTTTACAATCAGCCTAATTTCCTGTTTTGTGCCATTCCCAACATCACCACTGCAGTTTGGGGGTCTATATACGATGCCCACTAATGTTTTTGGCCCTTGGTATTTCTCAGCTCTACCCATACAGATTCCACATTGTCGGAGCCAGTGTCCTTCCTCACTATTGCATTAATTTCCTCTTTAACCAGCACTGCCTCTCCACTGCCTTTTCCTTTTTGTCTGTCCTTCCTAAATACTGAATATATTCAGTTCCCACCCCTGGTTATCCTGCAGCCATGTCTCCATAATCCCGATTATCTCACACCCGTTTACATCTATTTGTGCGATTCACTCGTTTATGCTGTCTGCAGTCACACCAGGGAGTTCATACTGGGGAGAGGCTGTTCGCCTGCTCTCAATGTGTGAAGGGGTTTTGTAATTCATCGCACTTTCTGAGACACCAACAAGTTCACAACTGATTACAGGGATTGGATTCTGCTGTTATTGTTTCTGTTCTCAATTACATCCAGGTCTGCATTTTGTTCATTCTGTTGGTCAATGGGGATGGTCAGAGGGTTTCTTTCAGCTGGATTGGCCGGTCTCACGGCTTTGTCTCCAGTGGGCTGATTCTCTCTGAACCTTCTTGCGAATATCTGGTTGCACATTTCACAAGGATCAAACAGTGAAAGGGAGTTTGGAGGTTCATAGATCATGGAATTTACAGTGCTGAAGAAGTCCATTCGGCCCATCGAGTCTGCACCGGCCCTTGGAAAGAGCATCCCAACCAAGCCCGCACCTCCACCCTATCCCCATAACCCAGTAACCCAACTTAATCTTTTTTGGACACTAAGGGCAATTTAGCATGGCCAATCCACCTAACCTGCACATCTTTGGACTGTGGGAGGAAAACGGAGCACCCGGAGGAAACCCACGCACACTCGGGGAGATCGTGCAGACTCCACACAGACAGTGACCCAAGCCGGGAATCGAACCTGGGACCCTGGAACTGTGAAGCAGCTGTGCTAACCAGGTTAGAAGATATTTCATTACCATTTCTGTTTGGAAACCCCCCAAATCATGCCACATTGCCATGAAGATGGGCTATGGTGGCTCCATGGTTCTTTTGTTTAATTTATCTCCGTGCTTCTCAGAAGTAAACTATCAGGGTGTGAGGGGAAAGTTGTCTGAGCCGCACTGGGAACTACATTAAATAGTATGGTGGGAGATAGGCAATCACTAATATTTAAGGATTATTACAGATTTATATGGGTATCGGTTAGCTCAGTTGGCTGGATTGAGCTGAGTGACACCAACAGCAGAGGTTAAATTCCCATACCGGCTGAGGTTAGCCATGGTCTGTGTCAGTATTTATGCTCCACATGACCCTCCATCCACCCCTCTCCATGTCCCCTCATCAGCATCTCCTTCTATTCCTTTCTCCCTCATGTCTGTATCTAGCTTTACGTTCAATAGATTCATGCTGTTCCCCTCAACCACTCGCTGTGGTAGCAAGTTGCACATTCTCACCACTCGCTGGCTAAAGAGGTGTCTATTGAAATTCCTGTTAGATTATTGAACCCCTTCATAATCTGAAAGGCTTCCATCAGGTCACCCATCAGTCTTATCTTTTCCAGAAAAAAGCAGGCCCAGCCTTTCCTGAGTGTTAAATGCTCTCAGTTCTGTCTGTTATGAATCTTTGTTGCACCTTCTCCAGTGCCTCTATTTCCTTTTTCTAAATGGAGATCACCAATGTTGTCAGAGCTCCCAGTGTCATCTAACCCTGGTTCTAAACGGCAGCACGGTAGCATTGTGGATAGCACAATCGCTTCACAGCTCCAGGGTCCCAGGTTCGATTCCGGCTTGGGTCACTGTCTGTGCGGAGTCTGCACATCCTCCCCGTGTATGCGTGGGTTTCCTCTGGGTGCTCCGGTTTCCTCCCACAGGCCAAAGATGTGCAAGTTAGGTAGATTGGACATGATAAATTGCCCTTGGTGTCCAAAATTGCCCTTAGTGTTGGTTGGGGTTACTGGGTTATGTGGATAGGGTGGAGGTGTTAACCTTGGGTGGGGTGCTCTTTCCAGGAGCCGGTGCAGACTCGATGGGCCGAATGGCCTCCTTCTGCACTGTAAATTCTATGATCTAAACACGCTGAACATTTCCTCCGTGCTTTTCAATTCTATCCCTCTGGAATGGAACCCTATATATGGGCCCCACACTTTGGGAAAGATGTGAAGTTCTTAGGATGTAGAGAACATTTACGAGAATGGCACCAGGGATGAGGGACTCCAGTTATTTGGAGTGACTGGAGCAGCTGAATTTCTCTCCTGAAATCACAGCATCTGGAGGGCGGGGAGTGAGGCCATTCAGCCCTTTGAGACCGTGCCGGCTCCCTGTGGAGGAAGCCAGTCTGTCCATTGCCCCGTTCTATCCCCGAATCCCTGTGTGTTTATTTCTCTCAGTGCCTGTCCAATTTCCTATTGAAATCCTTCCGTCATCTCTGCATCTCCTACCCTCATAGGCAGCAGGTACCAGATTGTCACCATTCGTTTTACATGTACACAAGGCTGTTAGAGCACAGAGGAGTCTATTTGGCCCATTTTTCCAGTGCCAGCTCTTTTTGTACAGCGACCCATTTAATTCCATCGTTCGACTATTTTGTTTTCTTTTTCAGAATTAATCAAATTCCCTTTTGGAAGTTACAGTCCAATGCGATTCTAGCACCATTTATAGCTGTGAATGTGAATCTAATTCACTTGTTTCTCAGTCCGGAAGAAACAATCTCGAACACGTCCGTACTTCAGAATATTCTTTATTACGATCGGAGCCGCTCTCTAGGTATTCCAAAGAACCACCTCTCTGAGAGTGCCAAAGTCTTGCTCAAAGCACCTTTCCTTTATATGTTTTTTAAGGGGTTGTCTCTTACATTCACTTGAGCTGGCCCCAATACAGATTACAGCTTGTTTTTATCAAATGTTTAGTACATGACATGATTAATTTGTTATTGTCATATTTTCAATACATAATCTTACAGACATTGAGGTAGACATTTTGCGGTTGTCTATTGGCACAAAAGCGTATAGCAATTTTAGCAAAACACCAGGTGCCCAGCCATGATTTATCAATGGCTCTTACATTGGTTATTAGAATAATTCCAATACATGATTTTACAAACCTTGAAGTTATCTATTGGCATATGATAATGTAGCAGCTTTAGCCTAATTAGTAGCTTAATTGGTAAATGGTAGCTATAATTGCAAGCGGCCTCCATTTTTCATATCTCATCATCCGGCCATTCGCCTTGTTTCTCAAGGTTGTGTGGCTTATAGTTGCACTCCCTTACTTTGAACATCCTGCAATGGCTTCAATAACATATTCTTACATATTCGTTTAATTTGTGATGTCCCACCTGGTTCTTTCTGTTTCTGGCTATTAACCCTTACTTCACATACTTCCCTGCTTCACATTCTCATAGCCAGCGCATTCCTAATCACAACAACTCGCTGTTTTTTACAACAAATAATTGTGCATATGGTCTGTCTGGAATTTCACTGAGTATTCAAAATGGTGAATGATGTGGTTATTACACAAAGTTAAGACTCAACCTTTATCAATGGATTTGGTGAGGACACCGTGTGTAATATATGTGGACAATTAGAATAAAATAAATTTCTATAAAACCTCTCACCACCACTGGACCTCCTAAAGTGTTTTAAAGTCAATGGAGTACTTTTGAAATATATTCACTGTTGTAATGTAAGAAGCTGTAAGTACGCATGTGTAATCACATATAGTTTTAAAATTGTTATTTTCATAGTGTAATCACTGTCATTAGTAACAAGGTCAAGGAAGCCCTTTTGCATCTCTAACATGTGGCTTCCTGCATCCATTTCCCCTTCTGTACCTTTCCCATATTAACTATGTATTGATTTCATAGCAAAAATCAATAATTAAATTAATGATTATTCAGTAGTGAACATAGATGATCATACATGAATTGGTGTGTGAGGTAGTTATCTTGTAAAGACTAGTTCTTTATTTTTAAAAATAACACGGCAGAGCTATCAGAATTTGTTTGAAAAAATAAATTTCTTTATAATTTTGAGAAGTTACAAGACATCATATTCTGCCAAGACTGTGTGGGCTGGTCAGTGGAGTAATGGTATTGTTACTGGGCTCGTAATCCAGAGACCCAGGTTAATGCTCTCGGGATCTGGGATCGAATCTGCAAATGAAATGTTTTTGAAATTGAATAAAAGTCTCAAATTAAAAGTCTAATGATGACATTGTCGATTGTTGTAGAAACCCATCTGGTTCACTCATGTCCTTTATGAAACCTGCTCTCCTTACGTGGCCTGGCCGACACGTGACTCCAGATCCACAGCAATGTTGTGGTTGATCTGTAAGTGCCCTCTGAAATAGCCTCGCAAGACACGCAGTTCAAGGGCAATTGGAATGAGCAGTAAATGCTGGCCCAGCCAGTGACCCCCACCTCCCAGGGGCTGGTTTAGCTCACTCAGCTAAATCGCTGGCTTTTAAAGCAGGCCAGCAGCACGGTTCAATTCCCGTACCAGCCTCCCCGGACAGGCAGCGAAATGTGGCGACTAGGGGATTGTCACAGTAACTTCATTGAAGCCTACTCGTGACAATAAGCGATTTTCATTTCATTTCATTTCATTTCATTAATAATTTTTAAGGCGGCTCATTGTTCAATCAGAGAATTGTGAGAAACTGTCTCTTTGATTGGATTTGATTAATTGCCACGTGTATCGTGGTACAGTGAAACATATTGTTCTACATGTCCAGACAGATCGTTCCATACATGAAAAAATATAGGACATACAATAAATATACAATGTAAATACATAGACACAGACAGCGGATGAAGCATATGGAGTATAGTACTACTCAGTGGAGAACCAGTGTATCTTGTATTAACCAAATGTATTAATTAAAAATTAGTGTATTAATTAGTTTGTAACATGATTAAATAAGTAGTGATCCTTAATTGAGTGACAATTAATGAAACTTTTTTTTTATTCATTGGACATCGGCGTCGCAGGCTGTGCCAGCATTTATTACCCATTCTTATCGATTCCAGGCTTGGGTCACTGTCTGTGTGGATTCTGCACTTTCTCCCCATGTCTGCGTCCCCACGTAGACATGGGGAGAAGGTGTAATCTCCACACCGACAGCCACCCAAGGTTGAAATTGAACCTGAGTCCCTGGCACTGTGAGACAACAGTGGTAACCACTATGCCACGCTAACAGTTGACTCTGGTGGGATTTGAACCCACAACCTTTGAATCCCTTACTTGCCATTAAGTAGAAGTCCAACACACTATCCATTGTGCTACAGAGTCATACATATCCTTTAATCCCTTTAGCCCCAAGAGCTGTATCTAACCCCTTCTTCAAATTGTACAATGTATTGGCCTCAACGACTTTCTGTGGTAATGAATTCCACAGGCTCGCCACTCTCTGGGTGAAAACATTTCTCCTCACCTCAGTCTTAAAAGTTTTACCCCTTATCCCCAAGCTATGACCCCCTAGTTCTGGACTCTCCCGCCATTGGGAACATTCTTTATGAATCTACTCTGTCCACTCCTGTTAGAATTTTATACGTTTCTTTGAGATCTTCTCATTAAAAAAGAGGTAGAGAAGCAGAATTAGGCCATTCAGCCCATCGAGTTTGCTCTGCTATTCGATCATGGCTGATATGTTTCTCATCCCCATTATCCTGTCTTCTCCCCATAACACCTGAGCCTCTTATTAATCAAGAACCAATATATCTCTGTCTTAAAAAGACTGACGGGCATGGCCTGGTGCCACATGGCCATCAATTAATTTCCTTTCCCCCTGGAGAAATCAAGGACTTGACAGTGTGTTTGAAACAAAGCTGATTTATTTCACAAACAACAAGATATTAAACACTCGCCCAGCTCAGTTACAGGGAATCGAAATAAACCCCAATTGTCAGATTGAAGATGGTTCAATTCTGGGTGTGATTATCAGTGGCAGTAACAGCAGAATCAACACTTTTCAGATGAACAGAGGGTAAATATAAATTGGTTTGACAGTTCAGGAATCATCAGTGGCATCTTATGATATGGAGAAATTAGTTCAACAATCCTATGAACTAAAATTTAGTCTGGCCTGGTGTCACCAAGCTGAAATCCAGTCTTTCTCTGACACATTATTCTTAATGACATAGCTGACAGGTTAAGAGTGAAAAAGTCAACTGTTTAGCAGTACGGGGAAGAGGCAGGTTTGTAGATGTTCTACAGTGTTACAAACGGGCTCGTTGGATCTTATTCTGTCCCATCTTACATTCAGCTGACAGTAAAATGACTAAAATACTGCAACATACAGGCATTTGGGGACAACGGTGAGATTGCTGCTCAGATTAGTTAAAGTCTCCATATTGTAAAATAGATCTAGAAGGACTGGAGAAGATGCAGGAAAAGATATTTGAATTATGCCTGGACTGGCAGGTTACATCCAGTAAGAAAGATTGGATAGGGCATAACTTTTTCTTTGGAAAAGGGAATGAAGGATGACCTGATCCTGTAAGACTATGAACAGGTTTGATATGATAGACAATTGGAAGATGTTTCCACTGAATAAGAATAAATATGAGTTAGTGATTGATTAATCTAATGTGCAGTTCAGAGGGAGATCACTCACACACTTCACATGTGCAAAGGAATTTCCTCAGTTTTCCCACTGGTTAACACTCCAACTTTAAAAGCCCAGACAATTTGATCCAATTGCAGCACTTTGCTATGGATGAGGGGCAGTTTAACTGTTCTGTCCAGGAAGACAAAAATCACTGTTCACCTGAACCTGCTCAGACCCCAACCCGTTAACAACTCACTGTCCGTGTTTGGTCTGTTGTCAATCACACCCAGGACAGACTCTGGTGGAAGGGCCTGTGCTCTTTAGTTGCTGTATTAATTTATTTAATACATTTGTTCCCTTGGCCCAACGGTACCAATTGTAATCGGTTGGCAAAGCATAATTTTTATCATCAATATCTATTTCAATGGCAGAATTAGTACCCAACATGCATTGTGGCCGAGAATGTGCTCTATCCACATTACAGAAGCTCCCCACACATGCGCAGAGTCCGGCTGTGAATGGGGCATGCACCGTTTGGGCTGTGTCCGGCGCATGTGCAGTTCAGGTTGTCGCTGACGGTGCGAGGAGCGGGATAGAAACAATCGAGCGACTTTCAGGATTGGAGCCAGTGGGTGGCCGGGGAGCAATAGAAGCTGCGGAGTGAGCCGGGAGGCTACATAAATACCCCGTGGAGGCTTCAACTCTCGAGTAAAATGTTAACGGTCCCGTCTTAAACAGCACCGAACAGAGTGAGAGCTGAGTGGTGACAGGCCCGGGTTACCGGCCGCCATCTTTACAGAGTACAAGGTGCCGCAGGGCGCATGCGCTGCGAGCCTGGACCGGATACCAACTCTCCCGGATTGACTGGCTGGAGTCCCCGGGATTTTATTTTATTTGGAGTCACTGGCTGGGCCAACATTTATTGCCCATCCCTAATTTCCCTGGAACTGAATGGCTTTCAAGACCATCTCAGAGGGCATTGAAAGAATCAACCACATTGCTGTGGTTTGGAACCGTGTCGGCCAGACCAGGTAAGGACGGCAGATTTTCTTTACTATTCATTCACGGGATGTGGGTGTCGCTGGCTGGGCCAGCATTCACTGCCCAGCCCTAATTACCCTTGAACTGAGTGTATCTCAGAGCATTTTAAGAGTCAACCAGATGACTGTGCATCTAGAGTCACATGTGCATAGAACATATAGTGCAGAAGGAGGCCATTCGGCCCATCGAGTCTGCGCCAACCCATTTAAGCCCTCACTTCCACCCTATCCCCGTAACACAATAACCCCTCCGAACCGTTTTTGGTCACTAAGGGCAATTTGTCATGGCCAATTTTTTATTCATTTTCATTTAATTTCATTTCATTTGAATCCACCTAACCTGCACGTCTTTGGCCTTTAGATGTCGGCCAGACCAGGTAAGGATGGAAGATTTCCCTCACTGAAGGACATGAGTGAACCAGATGGGTCTTTGCAACAACCAACAATGGTTTCAGGGTCTTCAGTAGACTTTAAATTAATTCAAATTTAACCTTCTGTCTTGGTGAGATTCATGCCTGTGTGGCTGGGAAATCATTAGGACAGTAAAGAAGATTTTAATGTAATTTTCTTTGAACATTTCTCTTCAGCGGATAGAAAAATATTGAAAATGGGATAAAAGTTGATTGGCTGACAGTCAATCACTGTCCTGTAAGGTAATGAGTCCTTTTGCTTCCCATTTGGCCGAGGAAGGCAGTGTGTCACAAGGATGGATGTGTTCACCGATTAATGGCTGGAGGATGGGGGCAGATCATGTGATCAAACCTCCAGGAATACATTTAATCAAAGTTGGCGAGGAGAGAATGTTGTGAATTTCTATCCTAAACTGACAGTGAGGTTTCTGTAAATTTACAGGATACTGGAAGTGGAGGTTGAACAGACGAGAAACACAAACCAAACTTCACATCGCGATCTGACAGAGTCACTCGATTCATCAGAACCTGAATATCAGCAGCATCTGGGTGTGGAAGGTAAAAGGTTTGTCTGTTCTGTCTGTGAGGGAAGATTTCAGGTCTCCGTGTGACTGGAAAAGCCCCGAGATTCACAAACCCTGGTTAGACCAAACCTGGAGAACTGTGTTCAGTTCCGGGCAACAAACCTGAGGAAGGATAGAATGGCCTCGGAGGGAGTGTAGCACAGATTTACCTGAGTGATATCTGAACCCCCCGGGGTTAAATTACAAAACTAGATTATACAAGAGAGTCAGCGATATGATGACACAGAGAATGGCATTCGGCCCATTGAATCCATGCTTGCTCTCTGGGGCAATCCAGTAAGTCCCATTCTCCAGCTCTATCCCTGTATCCTCACAGGTTTATTTCCCTAAATGTCTGTCCAATTTCCTTTTGAAATCAAATGATTCATGTATCTATTTTCAAACTCCCTCATAGGCAGCAAGTTTCAGGTCATTGCCGCTCGCTGTGTAAAAACATATATCTCCTATCACCTCATATCTCCTGTACCTTTTACATACAAACTAGGAACAGGCCACTCGGCCCCTCGAACCTGCTCAGCATTCCTGCCTACCCATGATAACCTTTCTTGCTCATGAAGAATCTATCCAGCTCTGCCTTAAAAATATTGAAGGACTGCTTCCACTGCCTTTTAAGGACGTGATTGGCAAAGTCCTGCAACCCTCAAGAGAATGAAAAATCCTCATCTCCATCTGAAATGGGTGACTCCTTATTTTGCAACAGTGATGCCCTATTTGTCGATTCTCCAACAAGAGGAAACGTCCTCTCCACATCCACCCTGTCAAGACCCTTCAGGATCTGATATAGTTCAATCCAGGTTTTACCCAAAACTTTAAATCTGTGTCCCGACTGCTTGTACAGTCAGTGAATGGAAACAGAGTTTCTTTGTCCACCCGATGGAAATCTGGCATAATCTTGTGTCCCTGAATCAAATCTCCCCTCAACCTCCTTTGCTGGATCCATTCTGGTAAATCTCCTCTGCATCTTCTCCAAGAACCTTCACATCCTTCCTGAAGAGTGGTGACCAGAGCTTTATAAAGATTCATAGAATAGAATTAGAACCATAGAATTCCGACAGTGCAGAAGGAGGCCATTCGGCCCATCGAGTCTGCACTGATTCTCTGAAAGGGCACCCTGCCTCGGCCCACACCCCTACCCTGTCCCTGTAACCCCATAGTTCCACCTAACCTGCACATCCCTGGACACCAAGGGCAATTTATCAAGGCCAATCCACCTAACGTGCCCTTCTTTGGACTGTTGGTGGAGATCTGAGCACCGGGTGGAAACCCATGCAGACACTGGGAGAAAGTGCAAACTCCACAGAGACAGTCACCAAGATCGGATGTGAGGTAGCAGTGCTAATCACTCTGCCACCAGAAGCATAGTTTCAGTATCAGTATTTCTATTTATGAAGCTCAATGTCGAGATTGGATGCTTTGCCAACTACTCTGCGATATGTCTTGTAAATATACAAAGTCCCTCTTCACCTCTTTCTCTCGCCTCCCAAAGAGGCCAGTTGGGTTTTTATAATAATCCAGCCGTTTCCATGGTCACTTTTTCCCAGAGCCGGCCCCACAAGTAATCAGATTCATTCAGCTGAATTGAAATCTGCCTTTGTGTTTTTGTGGGTTCTCTCTCACTCCCTATTTTCTGTTTTAAATCAGTTTTACAGGGTGTTCGAAGGGGAGGCTTCAAAGTCCGGAAACTCAAACCAAGCATCACATCAGGATCTGACCGACCACAATTTATCCTGAATATCATAGGATTTTGAACATGGAAGGAAAAAGCATCGTTCACAGTGGGGAGAAACCGTACTTGATTTGTGTGTGTGGACGAGGATTCACTCCATCATCAGGCCTCACAAGCCACAAATGCAGTCACACTGAGGAGCAACCGTGGAAATGTCTGGACTGTGGGAAAGGATTCACTTCCCCATCCAATCTGGAAACTCATCCCCGCAGTCACACTGGGGAGAGACCATTCACCTGCTCCACGTGTGGGAAGGGATTCATTCGATCATCTGACCTGCAGAGGCACCAGCGAATTCACACTGGGGAGAGGCCATTCGCCTTCTCAGGGTGTGGGAAGGGATTCATTTAGTCATCTGACCTGCTGAGTCACCAGCGAGTTCACACGGATGAGAGACCTTTTCAATGTCCAGACTGCGGGAAGTGCTATAAAAGTTCTGGGGAACTGGTGCACCATCAACGTGTTCACACTGACGAGATACCGTTCAGGTGCTCTCACTGCGGGACTGGGTTCAGACAATCATCTCAGCTCATCGTACATGAGCGAATTCACACTGGGGAGAGGCCATTCACCTGCTGCAAGTGTGGGAAGGGATTCACTACTTCATCCCACCTGCTGAGTCACCAGCGAGGCCACAAGTAACCACAGTGATTGATTTTGCTGTTCCTCACATTCAGGACTGAGCCATGTTTATTTGGGTCTCTTTCTGCTGATAACAATCTCCAGCCCATTTACAGGGGCTAATATTCTGGCTGAAAGTCAAATAAATTAGATTTGTGTTAAACACGCAGTGTTGCAACTTTTTAATATCTCTGACAAAAGTTTGTTCCTTTTGAAGTTCTCTCGCTCTGCCCTGTCTCTTCCTTCCTCACCTCCAACAAGAAGTGTGAGGAGCTTGTGGAGCTTCTTTGTGAATGAGATTGAGTCAATCCGATCAGCTGCCTCTGCTGCTTCCCTCCCTTCCACGATCCCACCGGACCAAACTGTCTCTAAATTTCATCCTTTCCCGAGCCCTGAACCCAAATCTTTCTCTAGTTTCTCTCCCATCTCCCCTCCTGCCCTCTCAGAGCTCATCTTGTCCATGAGACCCAGCTCCTGCTACATCGACCCTATTCCCACTGAGCTGCTGATCAGCCAACTACCCTGTGTCCATGGATGTTGTCAACATTTCTCTCTATTCAGGTACTGTCCCTCTGTCCTTCAAATCTGCCATCATCACCCGCTCCTCAATAAAACAAACCCTTGACCCTGCCATCCTTACAAATTACTGCCCCATCTTCAACCTCCCTCTCCTCTCCAAACTCTTTGAACATGTTGTCACCTCCCAAATCCTTGCCGATCTTTGCCAGAACTCCCATGTTTGAATCCCTTCAATCAGGTCTCTGCCCTGTCACAGTGAAATACAAGAGACAAACAGAATCTCACCCGGAGAGAGAGACAGATAATCCGGGAGCTTGGATCGAACACGGATGTTCATATGACCAGAAGACAAGGGTAGCAGCACAGTCATTATCGAGAGACAACAGTACCTGCTGGCGACAGGCAGACAACTAAACAACTTGAATCACAACACCAAGCTACCTAGACCCATATACCCGAGACAGGAAGGAGAATTGGAGACAGACTGGAAGAACTCAAGACTCCAGATACATTAACCAAAAACAGATGGAAATCTGAGGGGACAAGAGGCAGAACCAAGGAAGTTCTACCTATTCCTTAAAATACCCAAACACAGAATAATAATAATCTTTATTATTGTCACAAGTAGGCTGACATTGACACTGCGTGAAGTTACTGTGAAAATCCCCAAGTCAACATACTCTGGCGCCTGTTTGGGTACACAGAGGGAGAATTCAGAATGTCCAATTCACCCAACTAGCGCATCTTTCGGGACTTGTGGGAGGAAACTGGAGCACCCGGAGGAAACCCACGCAGACACTGGGAGAAAGTGCAGACTCCGCACAGACAGTGACCCAAGCGAGAATTGAACTCGGAACCCTGGCGCTGTGAAGCAACGGTGCTAACCACTGTGGCATCGTCTGGGAAATACCACCACACAGACCCTTCGGATCGGACTGTGAGAGAGAAAATCCTACAGAATCAGTGCAGAAGGAGGCCACTCGGCCCATCCAGCCTGCACCGTCCCTTGGAAGCAGCACCCTACTTAAGCGCATGACTCCACCGTATTAAAGGGCATCTTGACAAATACATGAATAGGTTGGGAACAGAGGGCTACAGACCCCAGAAGCACAGAATATTTTAGTTTAGCTGGGCAGCATGGCTGACGCAGGCTTGAAGGGCCGAAGGGCCTTTTCCTGTACTGTACTTTTGTTCTTTGTTTATCCCTGTAACCCAGTAACGTCATCTAATATGGACACTAAGGGGCAATTTAGCGGGGCCAATCCACCTAACTTGCACATCTTTGGATGGTGGGAGAAAACAGGTGCACGCGGAGGGAACCCAAACAGACACGGGGAGAATGTGCAAACTCCACATAGTCACCCAAGGCTGTAATTGAATCCAGGTCGCTGGCGCTATGAGGCAGCAGTCCTAATCATCTGTTGGGAGAGAAATAGAGTTAATGTTTGTTGTTCCTTGTTGTAACAGTTCTGCAGAAGGGTGAATGGACTCTAATTTATAAAGTCCATTGAAGTGAAATGTGGAAAGTGTTTTACTCAGAGGTTTGACACAGGGAAAAGTTTCAGTCTGTGTAAAGCTCAATCTTCAATTACACAAAGCCCGCAGTCTGATTGGCTGGAGGACCAGAGTCCATCCGGTCCTCCAAATCTTCCCATTGGTCAACATCGCTCAGGCAGGAAATTAGGTTTTGGAAGTCGCGCCCATGTGGCCAATGGGAAGAACTCAAAAGATCGAGTCTCTGCTAATGAGGGAGATCCGGGATCAGCACCGCCCCTGATTTACTCCGATTGGTTGGAAGACCAGCTGCTCCTGCATGATTGGTCCAGAGCTGCTGTCAATCACTCCCCGGCATTGTGATGTGGAGCATGCACAGTGCAGCTCATGTCCAGGGACAGACACTTGTTTGTCTCATCTTCAGGCGGGAAGGAGGCGGATAAGCGGAGGCAGCGTTAGGGGCAGTGGGTGGGAGGGGAGGCTTCACACACACCCAGTGGGGGCCTCAAAACCCCCAATAACAAACTAGCTGCACCGCCTCAACACCCAACACAACGGCAGCTGCCGCTTTCTCCCGGTGCTGGGCCCCAGTGGACAAATGTGGCTTCAGGAAGGAAATGCAGCAATGGATTTGTTCAGGAGAAATTATCTTTAACTCACTTTACTGATCCTGGAGCCGGAGGAGAGAATGGGGGGATTTCTATCCTGCACTGCAGTTCATTTGTCCTCTGCTTCTGACAATCAAATCTGCAGCATTTTTATTACCTATTGGTAATGGGTAATTGGTAATAGGTAATTAGGCTGGTTTAGCTCACAAGGCTAAATCGCTGGCTTTTAAAGCAGACCAAGCAGGCCAGCAGCACGGTTCGATTCCTGTACCAGCCTCCCCGGACAGGCGCCGGAATGTGGCGACTAGGGGCTTTTCACAGTAACTTCATTGAAGCCTACTCGTGACAATAAGCGATTTTCATTTTCATTTCATTTTGTTCATTTAACACACAAGAAATTACCCCTCCTGTGTTTGCACCGAGCGGGAAGGTTTTCCTGCAGAACCTTTCCCCAGTTAACCACCCCCATCCCCATAGGGGGCAGTGTGCAGCAGGGTGCATGTGCGGTTGCCGTCCTCCATGCGGGCGCCCCACAAGAAATGTCGGAGTGAACTTGCGGGACGGCGGAGGAAAGGAGTGCATCTCTCAGAGAGGCCGGCCCGCCGATCGGTGGGCACCGATTGTGGACCAGACCCCTTTTGAGCGCCCCGCCCGGTGCTCAATCCCCCCCCCCCCCCCACTCCACAGGCTGCCCCCGCAGCGCTCGCGCGCTGTTCACGCCGGCAGCGACCAGGTGTGTTTGCCGCGGCGTGAACACGTCGCATTGGGCAGGCCGCTCGGCCCATCCGGGCTGGAGAATCGCAGCTCGCCCGTTACAAACGGCGAGCCGCAATTCTCTGAGCGACCTGCCGTAAATCTCGGCGTTTCGATTTGGAGGGGGTGGGAGAATCGCGTGCGGGTGCCGGGGCGGCGTGGCAGGACTCGCCTGGCGCCCCCGCGATTCTCCCTCCCGGCATGGGGGTGGGGGGGGGAGAGAATGGCGCCCTCAATGTCATAATTTCAGGATAAAGGGTGGCAGATTTAAAACAGATGAGGAGATATTATTTCTCTCAAAGGGCCGTGAATCTGTCGAATTCACTACCCAGAAGTGTGGTGGATGCCAGGACTTTGAGTAAATTTAAAGAGGAGATATATAGATATTTAATTTGTAATGGGTCAAAGGGTTGTGGAGAATGGGCAGGAAAGTGGAGTTGAGTCTGAGGGAGGTCAGCCATGATCATATTGAATGGCGTAGTGGGCTCGAGGGGCTGAATTGCCGACTCCTTCTCTTAGTTCTTATGTGGTGATGCGGAGATGGGTTAATTCTGTGTTCTGTACATTATGGCCCAGGAGGTGGATTAATACTCAGACCCATGAACTCCACCCCCGTGCCCCACCCAGCACCTCCCCCCTCCATAAACATTTGTTCGCCTCACTGACACCATCCTCCTCCCTCCCCTCAGTCTGAACCAGACCAATTGCAAACTTCATGTCTTCTTTAACATTGAGCTGAGCTACTGACTCCATGTCCTCTCCTTCACTAAGATGACCTCTTTTCACCTCTGTAAGACAATTAGCTCCATCCTGCATCAGCCCATTTACTGCTGCAATTCTCGTCTCTTACTTCCAGGTTTAGCTATTCCAATGCCCTCCTGACTGATTCCCATCTTCCATTCTTCATTAAGCTGCGCTCCGCCAGAACTCTCTGGATGATTGGAAGTTTAGTGGGAAAGAGTGAATCGAATGGACGGTGGGTCTCAGGGACACGATGAGCTCTGGAGGAGAGATGGAGAGAAACTAAAGAAAGACGTCAGTTCAGGGCCAGAGCTGAGCAGATCTTCAGAGCAATTTTGAACTGCTGGGCTAGTGGAAGGGAGGGAAGCAGCAGATCAGATTGTCTCAATCTTAGTGTCAAAGAAGCTCCATCAGCTCCTCACACCCTTTGTTACTGCTGAGGACGGAGGAGACAGGGGACAGGGAGAGCTTTTCGAAAGGAATTAACTTGTATTAGAGATATTAAAACGATTGACACTGGCTATTCAACACAAAGCTGATTTATTTGCCCATTATCGAGAATATTAACACATATGATTGGGATCAAGTTTATTAACATCGACAGAAACAGATCCCCAAAGGTACGTCTTGAGACAAATAACAGAGAAATATCAGGAAGGTCAATGTAACGAGCTGGATGGATCTAGAACTGGCTTGGCCATAGAAGAGAGGGTAGCAGTGGAAGAGTGTTTTTCCGAATGGAGGTCTGTAACTAGTGGTGTTCCGCAGGGATCAGTTCTGGGGCCTCTGCTCTTTGTAATATAGTAAGAAGTCTTACAACACCAGGTTAAAGTCCATTGGCATTGGCGAGACCATGCAGACACTGCGATAACGAATGAACGGGCATCGTGCGACAATCACCAGGCAGGAATGTTCCCTTCCAGTCGGGGAACACTTCAGCAGTCAAGGGCATTCAGCCTCTGATCTCCGGGTAAGCGTTCTCCAAGGCGGTCTTCAGGACGCGCGACAACGCAGAATTGCCGAGCAAAAACTTATAGCTAAGTTCCGCACGCATGAGTGCGGCCTCAACCGGGATCTTGGATTCATGTCGCATTACATTCATCCCCCACCATCTGGCCTGGACCTGCAAAATCCTACCAACTGTCCTGGCTTGAGACAATTCACACCTCTTGAACCTGGGGTTACCCCTATCTCTGGATCTGTAATGATTTGATTACCCGCAAATGCTCGCATTCCAAGCATTGTCTGGCATCTCTGAATTTGTCTATATAAATGTTTCTGGAACATACCTCTCCATTCACCTGAGGAAGGAGCAGTGCTCCGAAAGCTCGTGTTTGAAACAAACCTGTTGGACTTTAACCTGGTGTCGTAAGACTTCTTACTGTGCTTACCCCAGTCCAACGCCGGCATCTCCACATGTTTGTAATATATATAAATCATAGAATTTACAGTGCAGAAGGAAGCCATTCAGCCCATCAAGTCTGCACCAGCCCTTACAAAGAGCACTCTACTCAACCCCACCTATCTACCCTATCCCAGTAACCCCCACTTAACCTTTTTGGACACTAAGGGCAATTTGGCATGGCCAATCCACCTAACCCGCACATCTTGGATTGGATTGGATTGGATTTTTTTATTGTCACGTGTACCGAGGTACAGTGAAAAGTATTTTTCTGCAAGCAGCTCAACAGATCATTCAGTACATGGGAAGAAAAGGGAATTGAACAGAATTCAAGAAAATACATGAGAATACATAATAGGGCAACACAAGATATACAATGTAACTACATAAGCATTGGCATCGGATGAAGCAGACAGGGTGTAGTGTTAATGAGGACAGTCCATAAAAGGGTCATTTAGGAGTCTGGTGACAGTGGGGAAGAAGCTGTTTTTGAGTCTGTTCGTCCGTGTTCTCAGACTTCTGAATCTCCTGCCCGATGGAAGAAGTTGGAAAAGTGAGTAAGCCGGGTGGGAGGGATCCTTGATTATGCTGCCTGCTTTCCCCCGGCAGCGGGAGCTGTAGATGGAATCAATGGATGGGAGGCAGGTTCGTGTGATGGACTGGGCGGTATTCACGACTCTCTGAAGTTCCTTGCGGTCCTGGGCCGAGCAGTTGCCATACCAGGCTGTGATGCAGCCCGAGAGGATGCTCTCTATAGTGCATCTGTAAAAGTTGGTAAGGGTTAATGTGGACATGCCAAATTTCCTTAGTTTCCTGAGGAAGTAAAGGCGCTGTTGTGCTTTCTTGGTGATAGCGTCGACATGAGTGGACCAGGATAGATTTTTGGTGATGTGCACCCCTAGGAATTTGAAACTGCTCACCATCTCTACCTCGGCTCCGTTGATGCTGACAGGGGTGTGTACAGCACTATGCTTCCTGAAGTCGATGGACCAGCTCTTTAGTTTTGCTGGCATTAAGGGAGAGATTGTTGTCGTTGCACCACTCCACTAAGTTCTCTATCTCCCTCCTGTATTCAGACTCGTCGTTCGAGATCCGGCCCACTATGGTCGTATCGTCAGCAAACTTGTAGATGGAGTTGGAACCAAGTTTTGCCATGCAGTCGTGTGTGTACAGGGAGTAGAGTAGGGGGCTAAGTACGCAGCCTTGCGGGGCACCGGTGTTGAGGACTATTGTGGAGGAGGTGTTGGTGTTCATTCTTACTGACTGTGGTCTGTTGGTCAGAAAGTCAAGGATCCAGTCTTTGGACTGTGGGAGGAAACCGGAGCACCCGGAGGAAACCCACGCAGACACGGAGAGGACGTGCAGACTCCGCACAGACAGTGACCCAGCCGGGAATCGAACCTGGGACCCTGGAGCTGTGAAGCAACTGTGCTAACCACTATGCTACCGTGCTGCCACAAGAAGGATGACTTGGAAGGAAACGTAGCGGGTCTGATTAGCAAGTTTGCGGATGATACTAAGATTGCAGGAGTTGCGGATAGTGATGAAGATTGTCAGAGAATACAACAGGATATAGATAGGCTGCAAAATTGGGAAGAGAAATGGCAGATGGATTTTAACCTGGACAAATGCGAGGTGATGCATTTTGGTAGATGTAATTCAGGTGGGAAAAATAAAATAAATGAAAGAACCATCAGGAGCATAGACACAAAGAGATCTGGGCATGCAGGTCCACAAATCCTTACAAGTGGCAGCACAGGTGGAAATGGTGGTGGAGAAAGCATATGGCATGCTTGCCTTCATAGGATGGGGTATCGAGTATAAAAGCTTGAAAATTATGCTACAATTATATAGAATGTTGGTTAGGCCACATTTGGAATACTGTGTTCCAATTCTAGTCACTGCTCTACCAGAAGGACGTGGAGGCTTTGGAGAGAGTACAGAAAAGGTTTACCAGGATGTTGCCTAGTATGGACGGTATTACCTATGAGGAGAGATTGAATAAACTGGGATTGTTCTCCCCATAGAGATGGAGGCTCAGGGACGACCTGATAGAAGTTTATAAAGTCATTAGGGGTATAGATAGGGTGAACAGTTGGGGGCTTTTTCCCAGGGCGGAAATGACAATTACAAGGGGGCACAAGTTCAAGGTGAGGGTGGAAAGGTTCAGTGGAGATGTGTGGGGGAAGTTTTTTTACACAGTGGGTGGTGGTGGCCTGGAATGCACTGCCAAGTGAGGTGGTTGAGGGAGATATGTTAGCGACCTTTAAGACTTATCTGGATAGGTACACAAACAGACGGGGTATACAAGGATACAAGTCTAGATAGGACACGTGATTGTCGCAGGATTGGAGGGCCGAAGGGCCTGTTCCTGTGCTATATTGTTCTTTGTGACAAAACGATTGTATTAAATAAAAGCAAAATACTGCGGATGCTGGAAATCAGAAATAAAACCAGAAAATGCTGGAGAGAGAAAAAGTTAACGTAGAACATAGAACATTACAGTGCAGTACAGGCCCTTCGGCCCTCGATGTTGCGCCGTCCTGTGAAACCCCTCCAAAGTCCCTCTACACTATTCCCTTATCGTCCATATGCCTATCCAATGACCATTTAAATGCGTTTAGTGTTGGCGAGTCCACTACTGTTGCAGGCAGGGCATTCCACGCCCTTACTACTCTCTGAGTAAAGAACCTACTTCTGACATCTGTCCTATATCTATCTCCCCTCAATTTAAAGCTATGTCCCCTCGTGCTGGACATCACCATCCGAGGAAAAAGGCTCTCAAAGTCCACCCTATCTAATCCTCTGATCATCTTGTATGCCTCAATTAAGTCACCTCTTAACCTTTTTCTCTCTCTAACAAAAACAGCCTCAAGTCCTTCAGTCTTTCCTCATATGATCTTCCCTCCATACCAGGCAACATCCTTGTAAATCTCCTCTGTACCCTTTCCAGTGCTTCCACATCCTTCCTATAATATGGCGACCAGAACTGCACGCAATACTCCAAATGCGGCCGCACCAGAGTTTTGTACAACTGCAACATGACCTCATGGCTCCGAAACTCAATTCCTCTACCAATAAAAGCTAACACACCATACACCTTCTTAACAACCCTCTCAACCTGGGTGGCAACTTTCAGGGATCTATGGACATGGACACCGAGATCTCTCTGCTCGTCCACACTACCAAGAATCCTACCATTAGCCCAGTACTCTGTCTTCCTGTTATTCCTTCCAAAATGAATCACCTCACACTTTTCTTCCTTAAACTCCATTTGCCACCTGTCAGATCAGCTCTGCAGCTTATCTATGTCCCTCTGTAACTTGTAACATCCTTCTGCACTGTCCACAAATCCACCGACTTTAGTGTCATCTGCAAATTTACTCACCCATCCTTCTACGCCCTCCTCCAGGTCATTTATAAAAATGACAAACAGCAGCGGCCCCAAAACAGATCCTTGTGGTACACCACTAGTAACTGGACACCAGTCAGAACATTTCCCATCAACCACCACCCTTTGTCTTCTATCAGCTAGCCAATTTCTGATCCAAACTGCTAAATCACCCTGAATCCCATGCCTCTGTATTTTCTGCAATAGCCTACCGTGGGGAACCTTATCAAACACTTTACTGAAATCCATATACACCACATCAACTGCTTTACCCTCATCCACCTGTTTGGTCACCTTCTCGAAGAACTCAATGACGTTTGTGAGGCACGATCTACCCTTCACAAAACCATGTTGACTATCTCTAATCAAATTATTCCTTTCCAGATGATTATGCATCCTATCTCTTATAAACCTTTCCAAGACTTTTCCCACACCAGAAGTAAGGCTCAACTGGTCTATAGTTACCGAGGTTATCTCTACTCCCCTTCTTGAACAAGGGGACAATATTTGCTATCCTCCAGTCTTCTGGCACTATTCCTGTAGACAAAGATGACTTAAAGATCAAAGGCTCAGCAATCTCCTCCCTAGCTTCCCAGAGAATCCTAGGATAAATCCCATCCGGCCCTGGGGACTTATCTATTTTCACACTTTCCAGAATCGCTAACACCTCCTCCTTATGAACCTCAAGCCCTTCTAGTCTAGTAACCTGTATCTCAGTATTCTCCTCCTCGACAACTTTGTCTTTTTCCTGTGTGAATACAGATGAAAAATACTCATTTAACACCTCTTCTATCTCCTCGGACTCCGCGTACAACTTCCCACTACTGTCCTTGACTGGCCCTACTCTTACCTTAGTCATTCTTTTATTCCTGACATATCTAACGTCTAACAGATCTAACGTTATATAACGTTTCATGTCTGTATGGACCAGGTAAGGATGACAGACTTAGAATCATAGAATCCCTACAGTGCAGGAAGCCATTCGGCCCATCGAGTCTGCAAGGACCCTCCGAAAGAGTACTCTACTGAGGCCCACTCTCCCACCCTATCCCCATAACCCCACGCATCGATCATGGCCAATCCACCTAACCTGCACATGTTTTGACTGTTGGGAGGGAACCAGATCACCCGGAGGAAACCCACGTCGACACAGGGAGAAATGCACAGACATTTATCCAAGGCCGGAGTCATGCTGGGTCTGGCGCTGTGATGCAGCAGTGCTAACCACTGTGTCACCATGCACCCCCTCAAAGTCATCAGTGAACCAATGATCCAATTTATGGGCTGACATTGGGATTAGGGAAGGGGATCAGAGTGAAGGTGTAGCTGTCACTGGGATTAGGGAAGGGGATCAGAGTGAAGGTGTAGCTGACACTGGGATTAGGGAAGGGGATCAGAGTGAAGGTGTAAAGATTATGGGTGAAGATTTGGAGAAAGTGAGTAGCTTCAAGTATGTGAGAGAAGATGGAAGTTTGGAAATGAAGAATCAGATGAGCTCTGGTTGGAGCAATTGGAAGAAGTGCGACGGAATGTTATGTGACAGAAAATTGTCATTGAAACTGAAAAGGAAGAATCAATAAGACAACTGTGAGACTGGCCTTGTTATATCGTGCAGGAACTTGGACTACATCAAGAAGAGAGGAACAACAACTGGAGAAGAATGAGATTCAGATGCTGAGATGGATGTGTGGAGTGATAAGAACGGACAAGATCAGGAACCAGTCCGTCGGGGGAAGAGCAAAATCAAATCACAGTAGTTACTTGTGAACACATTGGTGTCTCAGCAGATTGGATAACTCAATGAATCCTTTCCCACAGTCGGAGCAGGTGAATGGCCTCTCTCCAGTGTGAATTTGCTGGTGTGTGAGCAGGTTGGCTGACTGAGTGAATCCCTTCCCACACTCAGAGCAGGTGAATGGCCTCTCCCCAGTGTGCACGCGCTTGTGTTTCAGAAGAGTGGATAAATCATTGAATCTCTTCCCACATACGGGGCAGGTGAACGGTCTCTCTCCAGTGTGAGTTTGTTGATGTACAGTCAGGTATGTTGATCGTCTAAACCCAGTGCCACAGTGAGAGCACCTGAACGGTCTCTCGTCAGTGTGAACACGTTGATGGGACATCAATTGTCCAGAACTTTTATAGCACTTCCCGCAGTCTGCGCATTTAAAAGGTCTCTCGCCACTGTGAACCCGCTGGTGTATCAGCAGGTCGGATGATCGAGTGAATCCCTTCCCACACTCTGAGCAGGTGAAAGGTCTCTCCCCAGTGTGAGTGAGTTTGTGTAAATGCAGGCTGCCGGACTGAGTGAATGCCTTCCCACACTCGGAGCAGGTGAATGGTCTCTCTCCACTGTGAACCCGCCGGTGTCTCAGCAGGTGGGATGACCGAGCGAATCCTTTCCCACACTCAGAGCAGGTGAACGGCTTTTCCCCAGTGTGTACTCTCTGGTGTATCAGCAGGTGGGATGACTGAGTGAATTTGTTCCCACAATTGGAGCAGGTGAACGGCTTTTCCCCAGTGTGAACTCGCTGGTGTGTTAGCAGGTGGGATGACTGAGTGAATCCCTTCCCACACTCGGAGCAGGTGAACGACCTCTCCCCAGTGTGAACTCGCCGATGATTCAGCAAGGTGGCTGACCGAGTGAATCCCTTCCCACACTCGGAACAAATGAATGGTCTCTCCCCAGTATGAACTCGCTGGTGATTCTGTAGCGCAGATGAATGAGTGAATCCTTTCCCACAGTCTCGACATTTCCACAACTTCTCCCTGTTGTGACTGCGCTTGTGTCTTGAGAGGCTTGATGACTGGTTGAAGCCTCGCCCACACACAGAACACTTGTACGGTTTCTCTTCACTGTGAACGGTGCTTTTTTCTTCCATATTTAAAATCCGATCACATTCAGGTTATAATAAAATAGGCAACTCCGCCTGATCCTGATGTGATGTTGGTTTCAGTTTCCTGAAATGAAATGAAAATCGCTTATTGTCACAAGTAGGCTTCAAATGAAGTTACTGTGAAAAGCCCCTAGTCGCGTTCGGGGAGGCTGGTACAGGAATTGAACTCGCACTACTGGCCTTATTCTGCTTTACAAGCCAGCTCTTTAGCCCGTTGTGCTAAACCAGCCCCTAACCAGACTGCAAACTGTCCCCTTGTAATACCCTGTGAAATTGATTTAAAACAGAAAAAAGGGAGTGAGAGCGAATCCACAAGAACACAAAGGCAGGTGGTGAAATTGAGCCGAATGATTCTGGTCATTTGTGGGGCTGGCACTGGGAAAAAGTGACCATGAAAACTGCTGGATTGTCATAAAAACCCAACTGGCTCAATGATGTCCTTCAGAGAAGGGAACCTGCCACCCGGTCAGGGGCTGTACAAGAGTTTGGACACGCGTGGGCAGTTGGGGACGTTGTGTTTTTTCTTTGGATTCTTTTTTCTTTTTTATATGTATATATACACACACACATGTGTCGGCCCACGCGACTGTTTAAGAAATGTTAATGTGTTAAATTGTGAAAATTTTAAATGCTGCAATAAAATGTTTTCTGGAAAAAAAAAGAGTTTGCCCACTATGGGTGAAGAGAGATGATGGCATTGCTGCATCATGGCTGGGTGTAAATCCTGTAACTCCTTATCTAACAACATTGTTTGAGTCCTTTCACAACACGGACTGCGGTGGTTGAAGAAGGCAAAACATCATCTTCTCCACAGATAACTGGGGATTGGCAATATTTGCTGCTGTCTTGTTGGTGACACCCAAATCCCAAGAATAAATCTGACAAAATATGTACATATAAAACAGATCAAAATCACCTCCAGGAAAACGTGTTCCTAAATGTCAGTTTATAACCCAATCTCCCTTGGAATCTACTCCCTTGACAATTTCAAATCTGAAATCATTGCTCCAAACTGGGGTACAAAGTCCTCAGGGTTAAACCCAGAAGCTTCTCCTCCATCTCCACTCCAGCCAGACTGAAACAACAAAACAAAGGGAATTGTCCAAGACCCTGGAAAGAAAAAAACCTGCAGGGATATGAGGAAAGAGCAGGAGAGCGGGAGAGGCTGATTAGTTCTTGCAAAGAGCATAGGCATGATGGGCTGAATGGCCTTCACCTGTACTGTAATATTTCAATGATTCTGTGGAAAAAGGAACTCTCCAGGAGGCCAGAGACCAACTCTCACAAGCAATATCCACCCAGATAACAGTAAAATACCAAACATAGTTAAAATAAACCCACTATTAGAGGAAAAAGAAGTTAAACAATGGCAGAGAGGTGTTCAGTGAGGGCAGAGCTGAAACAGAGCAATGGGTGAACATGGATTCAGATCCACAGTTAAGGAGCCAAACCTGCCCCAGAGCCCTGGAACCTGAGCACAGATAACAAAGCACAACACTAAAAACTCTAAATTATGAATGTTCAACAATACTCACCTCTAGAACAATTTCACCATTTTCAAATTTAAAATCTCCTGCTGGAGCCTGCAGCTGGAGAGCTATCAGAAGCACTGGAATCAGAGGAAATCGCAGTCTTCAAAGCTCCTGACTATAAAAAGAGATTACAATTGTCAGTTGTGGTTAGAAATTAAGAGAGAAACATTTTTTTCTGACTTCAGATTGCTATGTGAAAATCCTCCTCTTCTAAACCCCTGTAAAACAAGTTTCCAAAATCCAGTCAATCCAGTATATAAATTCATAACATTCCCTCCTCCTGTTTCCTAGCACTGGATTACGTGAACTGGGATCTGCTTACATTGGAAGCAGGTTGGGAAAGATTCGCTGAGTTGATTCCTCACATGAAGGGATTTGTTTTATGAGGAAAGGTTGGGCAGGTTACATATACTCATTGCCATTTAGTTAAATGAGACGTTATCTTACTGAAGCATATATAAGATTCTGAGGGAAGTTGGCAGGGTAAGTCCTGAAAAGATGTTTCCTCTCAATAGTGAATCAAGAATTGCAGGGACAGTTTGATGAGGAGCAATTGCTTCTTTCAGAGGACCAGTAGCCGGTGGAATTCTCTCCCCCAGTGAGCAGAGGAGGCTGTGCCATTGAGTATATTAAAGGTTGTGTTATGCACCATTTTTACCTACAAGGCAGACAAAATGTTAGGGAGGATGGGGCCAGGGGAAAATGGAGTTAAGACTATGATCAAACGAGACACGAGTTTACTGAATGGCAGAGCAGCCTTGATTGTCCAAGTGGCCTCTTTCTGCTTCAAATTCTGATCTTATCCTTCTGTTATTGGGATGGCTGCACATGTGCCCGACAGAACCTCCCTCCTCTAAAGATAGCGGCCTTTAACCTGTACCTTTCTCAATGAGACAAACATTTCTCTCCTGGTCACTGGAACCCTGAAGCTCTGCCAGACCAAAGAAATGCAGTTTAACTGGGTTGGCCATGCTAAATTTCCTCTTAGTGTCATAGAACATAGAACAGTACAGCACAGAACAGGCCCTTCGGCCCTCGATGTTGTGCCGAGCAATGATCACCCTACTCAAACCCACGTATCCACCCTATACCCGTAACCCAACAACCCCCCCCCCCCCCCCAACCTTACTTTTTAGGACACTACGGGCAATTTAGCATGGCCAATCCACCTAACCCGCACATCTTTGGACTGTGGGAGGAAACCGGAGCACCCGGAGGAAACCCACGCACACACGGGGAAGACGTGCAGACTCCGCACAGACAGTGACCCAGCCGGGAATCGAACCTGGGAACCTGGAGCTGTGAAGCATTTATGCTAACCACCAGGCTACCGTGCTGCCGAAATGATTAAGTGAGTTATGGGTATAGGGTGGGGGCGTGGGCAAGTTGTTCTTTCCCAGGGTGGGTGCAGACTGGACGGGCCGAATGGCTCCTTCTGCCGGGATTCTGATTCTCTCCATTGTCAGCAGGATGTCCGCGCATGCGCTCTGCTCCCCGCTGAAAGAAGATGGCGGCCGCGGAACTGGGCCTGATCCCGGATAAAAGCTCCACAGCTGCAAACGCGCGACCTGCAAGATCTTATTCCGGCCTTGGGGCCTGCACCTGGTATTGATGAAACCACCGCTCCCTCTCCACCCGCGGTACCCGGCTCCATTCCTCTCTCCGCCCCGACTCACACTTGCAGAAAAATAAACCGTTCCCGCACTGGCAGGGCTCCCAGAAAAGTGACACTGCGCATGCTCCGAGTACAGCACTGCGCCTGCGCACCGGCTCCTGTCGAGTGAATAGGACACATTCACAGCCGCCAGGAATGTTGGGTAATAGCCGTACCATTGACAGCTCGAAAATAACTTTGTTACCAATTGAGATAAATTAATATAAAAATCTCAGATTGTGAATTGGTGATCTGCTATGTTCCATATGGGGCTAAATTTCCCCTTAGTGCCGAGACGGGGCTGGTTTAGCACAAGGTTAAATCGCTGGCTTTTAAAGCAGGCCAGCAGCACGGTTCAATTCCCATACCAGCCTCCCGAACAGGCGCCGGAATGTGGCAATGAGAAGCTTTTCACAGTAACTTCATTTGAAGCCTAGTTGTGACAATAAGCGATTTTCATTTCATTTCAAAAGGTTAGGTGGTGTTACGGGGATAGGGTGGAGGTGTGAGCTTAAGTAGAGTGCTCTTTCCAACGGCCGGTGCAGACTTCCTGGGATGAATGGTCTCCATCTGAACTGTAAATTCTACGATTTAAATTCTATGATTTCTGAACGTTCTCCATTGCGTGCAAGCAGAGGTTTTCCGGCTTTTATGCGTTTCCCTCTCTCTCTCCTCCACTGATGGTGCTGACTCTGGCTAGCTCCAATCACAGTCAGTGATCCCTGTCTATGATACTGAATATTCACTGTTTTGTAGAATGATACAGTACAGATGGAAATTATTTGGCCCACGATGTCTGTTCTAGATCTTTTAAAAGTCATAAGAACAGGAGTAGGCCATTCAGCCCCTCAAGCCTGTGCCACCATTTAATGAGATCATGGTTGATCTGTGGCCTAATTCCATACACCTGCCCTTTGTTAATATCCCTGAATATCTTTGCTTAACAAAAATCTATCTCAGATTTAAAATTAATAACTGTTCTAGCCGCAACTGCTGTTTGTGGGAGGGAGTTCCAAACATTTACCAAACTAATTTAATTTAATAATCTTTATTGTCACATTAACACTACAGTGAAGTTACTGTGAAAAACCCCTAGTCATCACATTCCGGTGCCTGTTCGGGCACACTGAGGGAGAATTCAGAATGTCCAAATAACCTAACAACACGTCTTTTGGGACTTGTGGGAGGAAACCGGAGCACTTGGAGGAAACCCATGCGTACACAGGGAGAATGTGCAGACTCCACACAGACAGTGACCCAAGCCAGGGAATCGAACCCGAGACCCTGGAGCTGTGAAGCAACAATACTACCCACTGTGCTACCATGAACCTTTGAGTGAAGAGGTGTTTCCAAACACCTCTCCTGAACTGTCTAGCCCGAATTTCTGGACTCTGCCCCCTAGTTTTCGAACTGCCGTGCGATAGTTAGTTTATTTTTATCTACTCTGTCTTTCCCTGTTAATATCTTGAATACTTTGATCAGATCACCCCTTAACTTTCTAAATTCATGAAAAATATGCATAATTTGTGTAATCTCTCGTGTAACTTAACCTCTGTAGTCCAGGTATCATTAATGTAAACCTATGTTGCTCTCCCTTCAACGCTAATATATCCTTCCTAAGGAGTGGTGTCCAGAACTGCTCACAGTATTCCAAGTGGGGTCTAAACAGGGTTTTGTATAGTTGCATCATAAGTTCTGTGTCTTTGTACTCCAATCCTCAAGATATAAAGGCTAGCATTCGATTAGCCTTTTTGATCATTTTCTGCACTTGTTCATGGCATTTTAAGGATCTGTGCACCTTAACCCCAAGTCTATTTGGACACAAACTCTATGTAATCTCTATCCATTTAGATAGTACTCTGCTCCATCCTTTTCGGTCCAAAATGGGTAACCTGAAACTTGCTGACATTAAATTCAATCTGCCACACTTTTGCTCATTCACCAAGTCTGTCATTATCTCCTTGCAATTTTATGCAATCATCTGGACTGCCTACAATGTCACCTAACATTGTACCATCAGCAAATTTGGTTCATGTCTTTCTATGCCATCATTGAAGTTATTAATGAATAGTGTGAATAATTGAGGCCCCAACACAGATCCCTGTAACCACCACTAGTCACATCCTACCAATTAGAATACTTACCAATTATCCCCACTCTTGTTCGCCTGTCAGCTAAACAATTTCCTAACCATGTCAATAATTTTCCCTCAACTTCATGGCCTTCCACTTTATTTTATTTTAAATGTATTTTATTACAAACATGTATCAAAACAGGTTACAGCAAACAAACACCTCTTAAATGTACTTCCCAACAATCAACTGTGCAGTCTGTACAGATTTTTCTGCTTTTTCAACCCCCCCCCCCCCCCCGCCCCCACCCCTCCCCCGCAACGAACAGCCCCTCAAACACGGTCACAAACATTCCTCAGCTTTCCTCTAACCCCCCTGAAGAGCCGCTTAACTCATACTTTATCTTCTCTTCTCTAATCACAGGAAGTCGTACAGGTCACCCAACCAAGACACTACCCCGGGCCTTCCACTTTAGTTAAGTCTCTTATGTGGAACTTTGTCAAATGTCTTCTGGAAGTTCATATAAATAAAATCCATAAACATTCTACTGTCCACTACCTTCGTCACATCTTCAAAAAATTCAATAAGATTTTATAAAATTAATTTACGGGATGTGGGTGTTGCTGGTTAGGCCAGCATTTATTGTACATCCCTAGTTGCCTTTCAGAAGGCGGTGGTGAGCTGCCTTCTTGAACTGCTGCAGTAACTGAGGTGTAGGTACACCCACAGTGTTGTTAGAGAGGAGTTCCAGGATTTTGGCCTAGCGACTGTGAAGGAACGTCTTTATATTTCCAAGTCGGGATGGCAAGTGACTTGGAAGGGAACCTCCAGGTGGTGGGATCCCAGGTATCTGCTGCTCTTGTCCTTCTGGATGGTAGTGTTGTGGGTTTGGAAGGTGCTGCCGAAGGAACCTTAGCGAGTTATTGCAGTGCATCTTGTAGATGGTACACACGGCTGCCACTGTTCGTCGGTGATGGAGGGGTTGAATGTTGGTGGAAGGGGGAGCAGTCAAGCGGGCTCCTTTGTCCTGGATGGTGTTGAGGTTCTTTAGTGTTGTTAGAGCTGCACTAATCCAGGCAGGTGGAGAATATTCCATTATATTCTTGACTTGTGCCTTGTAGATGGTGGACAGGCTTTAAGGGGCGTGGAGGAGAGGGGGATAGCAGGAGGCGAGTGAATTCCCGTAGGATTCCTAGCCTTTGACCTGCTCTGGTAGCCACATTATTAATATGGCTAGTCCAGTTCAGTTTCTGATCAAACGTAACCCCCATGATGTTGATTTTGGAGGATTCAGTGATGGTAATGCCATTGAATATCAAGGGGTGATGGATAGATCCTCTCTTGTAGGAGATGGTGTGGTGTGAATGTAACTTGCCACTTGTCACCGCAAGCCTCGATATTGCCCAGTTCTTGCTGCATTTGAACATGGATTGCTTCATTTTCTGAGAAGTCACAAATGGTGATGAACATTTTGCAGTCATCTACGAGCGTACCAACTTTTGACCTTATGATGGAAGGAAGTTAATTGATGAAGCAGCTGAAGATGGTTGGGCCAAGGACACTACCCTGAGGAACTCCTGTAGTGATGCCCTGGAGCGGAGATGATTGACCTCCAACCACCATAATCATCTTCCGTTGTACCGGGTATGACCCCAACCAGCGGCGAGTATTCCCCCGATTCCCATTCACTCCAGTTCTGCTCAGGCTCCTTGCTGTCAAGGGCAGTCACTCGCATCTCAACTCCGGCATTCAGCTCTTTTGTCGTGTTTGAATCAAGGCTGTAATGAGGTCAGGAGCCAATTTACCTTGATGGAACCCAAACTGAGTGTTCATGTGCAGGCATGACTTTCCCTTCATGAATCCATGCTGGGTCCCCTGATTAATTGACCAAAGTTTTTTGAGCTGTTCAGCTACCCATTCCTTTTTTAAAAAATAAATTTAGATTACCCAATTTTTCTAATTAAGGGGCAATTTAGTGTGGCCAATCCACCTACTCTGCACATTTTTGGGTTGTGGGGGCACAACCCACGCAGACACGGGGAGAATGTGCACACTCCACACAGACAGTGACCCAGAGCCGGGATCGAACCTGGGACCTCAGCGCTGTGAGGCGGCTGTGCTAACAACTAGGCCACCGTGCTGCCCCCAGCTACCCATTCCTGATTATAGACTCCAGCAATTTCCCCACCACAGATGTTCGGCTAAACCGTCTGTAATTCCCTGGTTTACCCCTTTCACCTTTCTTAAAAGTGGAGTGACATGTGCAATTTTCCAATCCAGAGGGACTATTCGTGAATCGAGGGATCTCTGGAAGATTATAGTTCGGGTATCTTCAATGTGCTCCCCTACTTCCTTTAACACCCTCGGATGGAACCTGTCAGGTCCTGGGGATTTGTCACGCTTTAGTGCCATTAATTGCCCAGTTACTGATGCTATACTTACGTTAATTGTATGAAATCCCTGTTCTTTACCGACTAGTCATTTTTATGGGACTTCCAGAAAAATATCCTCCTTTTCAACTGTAAACACTGAGACAAACTAATTGTTCAACATGTCTGCCATTTCCCCGACCCTCCTGGAAACTTTATAATCAGCTTTATTTAGTTCCCAGTCCCGACCATCCTGCAGCCATGTCTCTGTAATACTTACTGCATCATAATCTTTAATTTGAATTTGCACCTGCAGCTCATCTAGTTTATTCCTTACACTCCGTGCATTAGTTTGTCGAACTCTTACTTCGGCGAGACCCCCAACATGCCCCTCAGCACTGTTGCTTTATTCACTTGTTTATTATTTACCTCTTTTGGTTTAACCAGCATACTCACGGTAGTAATTTTTTAAATATTTAGAGTACACAATTATTTTTCCAATTAAGGGGCAATTTAACATGGCCAATCCACGTACCCTGCATATCTTTTGGGATTGGTCGAGTGAGGCCCACGCAGATACAAGGAGAATGTGCAAACTCCACACGGACAGTGACCCGCGGCCGGGATCGAACCCGGGTCCCCGGCGCCATGAGACAGCAGTGCTAACCACTGTGCCACCGTCCCACCCTTATACTTATTGGCATTTTGCCATTGGCTGCACTTCCTGAACTTCGGTTCCGGACTATTTCTTTACTCGCTATCCTGCTACTTGTTTTTGGAACTGAATTGACTTCCCACTCCCCAGAGTCTACCAAATACGTTCAGGCCAGACTGAAGGGTCATGGTGTTGTGATCTCACTTAAAGAGTGTGGAGCAGTCGCAGCATCTGGGTTACAATGAACATTCATCTTCTGGAAGCCCTTGTGTGGCCGGTGACAATGTGCGGCTGTGAAAGCTGCAGCATCAAGAAGCCGGACGAGGCTCCAATAAAAGTGTTTGAATTGAAAGGACTCAGACGGGTATTCTGTCTGTCATGGACGGCAAAGTGGATGAATGAGTGGGAGCTGGAGAAAGCTGGTGTTCAGAGGAACCTGTTTGAGGCAGTGATATCAAGGAAGCTCACGTATTTTGGACATGTGTTGTGAATAGGAAGGGAGTGTTTGGACAAAGAGGTAATGCCAGGCACCTGGACACTGTGTACAAGGAAGGCCCAAGGTGGCCTGGGTGGATAGTATCAGAATGTGGACTGGCCTCTCGATGGGACAGGCAGTGAGAGCAGTGGAGAAATCAGTGAGAAAGATTGTCTAGACAGCGGCCAACACTTGGAATGAGGACGGATGAAAGACAAGACAGGTCACCTTTTGCGGTAGGCGAAAGACTATTTACTAAACAGGATAAAATTAATGTACTATATCTGCATTTGCAGATCATTGCAGTGGAAATGTGCTCTTGCTCAAAGAGAATCAGTCCACTGGAGTGAAAATTGGAAGACCGACCAGTCCAGAGGGAAACCCTCTGACCTTCCCTGTTCACCAAATGTCAGAATGAACATGGTTCAGTCCTGAATGTAATTAACAGCAGAATCCAACCCCTCTAATTACTTGTGAACTCGCTGGTGCCTCCGCAGATGGGATGCATTTCTGAATCCTATCCCACACACGGAGCAGATAAACGGCTTCTCATCAGTGTGAACTCGCTGGTGTGTCAGCAAGTTAGATGAATTGGTAAATCCCTTGCCACACACGGAGCAGGTGAATGGTCTTTCCCCAGTGTGAACTCGCTGGTGTGTCAACAGGTTGGATAAAATAGTAAATCCCTTCCCACAGACAGAGCAGGAGAATGGTCTCTCCCCAGTGTGAACTCTCTGGTGTATCAGCAGGTTGGATGAATTAGTGAATCCCTTCCCACACAGTAAGCAGGTGAATGGTCTCACCCCAGTGTGAATTTGCTGATGTGCCATTAGGCAGGATGAATCTCTGAATCCTTTCCCACATTCGGAGCAGGTGGATGGTCTCTCCCCAGTGTGAACTCGCTGATGTCTCAGCTGGTTGGATGAATTAGTAAATCCCTTCCCACACACTGAGCAGGTAAATGGCTTCTCCCCGGTATGAACTCGCTGATGTGTTAGCAGGCTGGATTAATCTCTGAATCCTTTGCCACACATGGAGCAGGTGAATGGGCTCTTCCCAGAGTGAACTCGATGATGTCTCAACAAGTCAGACGAATTAGTAAATCCCTTCCCACAATGAGAGCAGGTGAATGGTCTCTCCCCAGTGTGAGTACGTCGATGAGTTTCCAGCTCAGATGGGAAAGTGAATCCCTTCCCACAATCTCCACATTTCCATGGTTTCCTCATGGTGCTGGTGTCCGTGTCTCGGTGCTTTTCCAGTTACACTGATCGTAAAATGGCCGAATGACGCCGTCAGATCTTGCTTTTAATATTCTATTAAAGGAGATTAGAAATGTCATCACTGTCAGTACAGCTCACAAATTCAGAACAGACAATTGACACTGTGAAACATGCTTTCCTATCTCATTCCCCAAATGCTGTAACTTTCCACCCACTGCTCCGAATATATTTAATGATGCAGTCTCCACTGTTCTCTGGGGAAGAGAATTGCAAAAACTAACCACCCTCTGAGGGAAGAAATTTCTCCTCATTCACCCGAGGAAGGAGCTGTGCTCCGAAAGCTAGCCATTCAAAACAAACCTGTTGGACTTTAACCCGGTGTTGTAAGACTTCGTACTGTGCTCACCCCGTCCAACGCTGGCATCTCCATATCATATAAAGAGGGCGCCCGTATTTCGCACCTTTCATTTACTCAAACATTTTCTCTCCTGGTCACTGGGACCCTGAATCTGCTGCTCCGCAAAAATGACCGCGCATGCGCCCCGCTCCCTGTGGAACGGAGATGGCGCCGCTGGAACTGGGCCTTTCCCGGATAGAAACTCCGCAGCTGCAAACTCGGGAAATGCAGGATCTGATTCCGGCCGTGGGGCCTGTACCTGTTGTTTATGAAGCCTCCGTTCCCTCTCCACCCGGACTCACAGCTCCATTACTCACTCCGCCCCACCGACTCTAACCCACCACAAAGGCGCTCCCGCACTGGCAGGGCTCCGAACAAAGTGACAATGCGCATGCTCCAGATACAGCCCTGACTGCGCATGCACCGGATACAGCACTGCGCATGCTTCGGATACAGCACTGCGCCTGCTCACTGGCCTCCTGTGGAGTGAATAGGGCATATTCACAACCGCAGGGTAATAGTCCTACCAATCAAATCCGAAACACTCAACCAAATAACTTTGTTACGATTTGAGATTAATTAATTTAAAATCTCAAATTGTGAATTGGTGATCTGCTATGTTCCGTTTTCTCAGTGTTCTCTTGTGTGACCACGCAGAGGTGTTCAAGCTTCTGTGCTGTTTCCTCTCTTACCTCCTCTCATGGTACTGACTCTGGCTGGGTTCAATCGCGCCGCCACTGGTCCCTCTCTCTCTCTCTATTCCTGATACTGAATATTCAGTGTTTCACAGAATGATACTGCATGAATGGAAGTCGTTTGGCCCATTAGACTTGTACTGGCTCTTTGGAAGATCTCTTCATTGAATCCCACAGCCCTGCTGGCAGAGTGAGAACAATGTGTATCTGCTGTTTTCCAATTGGATTGTTCATAGTCACATTCACCCCTGTGGAAAAAAATGATTTGCCCGTTTTCTTTTAGAATGCCCAATTCATTTTTTCAATTAAGGGACAATTTAGCGTGGCCAAACTACCTACCCTGCACATCTTTGGGTTGTGGGGGCGAAACCCATGCAAACACGGGAGAATGTGCAAACTCCACACCATCACAGCATTTAGCCTATCAATCTGAGGACATCATCATTATTCTTGCCCTTGAAACTGTTGACCGAATCAACCACAATTCTGAAAGCTCCATTAGTTGTAACACTCTCAGTGAAAACATATTTATCTAGCAAAAAACACACAGCTTCTCCACAGCAGAAAGGAAACCACTCACACACCAGTCCAAACTCTGAATGATTTCGGATGTTGCTAGTAATTGTCCAGAACTAGTTGTTATTTGCGAGGTGAAGGTACATCAGTAGCAGGAGTTGGTGAAGAGGGTGATGGTAATAACCAGGCAGTCTGACTCACCAGGAATGCTGCTCTAGAGGAAGGTCCATGGGATCCATCTAAATTACAATCATTGGCACCGGTATGACAGACTCCAGATAAACCTGATTTAAAACACTTGTCAGGACCCATACCCTAGCGTGAGAATGGTAAAGAGGTGATAGACTTTCCCTTATCTCTCACAGCAAGGACTCACCCATCCTACACGATGAGGTTTTCTATCACAAAGAGGCTCTAATTCGATTTGGGTCACATCTGGATGTCTTACAAAAAGATTTTTTGTTTAGGGATCAAATTGGGTGAGTGTTTCACTTTCATGTCCCCATATGCTCATAATTAGTACTGGTGGCTGAGGAAACACCAGGATGTTTATCAGCACCTGAACCTGTGTCCAAACTAATCCGGTCATGCAGCAGGAAGACTAATTGGGAAGTTCCACATGATGGTCGGGATAAATTGGGAAGAACAAGTCTTTTATGGGCTATTCAGAACTGAGGGAAGGAAGCACGGTATCTATCTTACTATGGAAATAAGTGTGTCAGGTACAAAATTTAAGAAGTCTGATAACTAGATTGAGAATAAGTACTATGTTTGATTTTATCCAAAAGGGACTAGATGTGGATGGTCACCATGCTCGTGGACAATGTCATACGATCACCACTCTTCAAATTTTCCTTTCTGACCTCCAGCCAGGTAATATTAAACATTTAGGTTGGAAAGTCAAACATCTGGTTCAGGGGAAGGTGCTCCTACAAACGATTCACTGGGATAGTTCCCTCCATGCTTGAATTGAAATTAACTATTGTTGCCTGTCCCTGGGTCTCCTGTTGTTAGTTGGAAGAAGTCCTCCATGGACCACCGTTGGAATATTGTGTACAGTTCTGTGGTCCAGCTAGTGTCTCATATAAGTTTAGCATAACCAGCTTGCTACTGTACTCCATGCCCTTATTATAGAATATTATAATAACCTTTAATAATTTTTATTGAAACAAGTAGGCTTACATTAACACTGCAACGACGTTACAGTGAAAAGTTCCTAGTCACCACATTCTGGCACCTGTTCGGGTTCACGGAAGGAGAATTCAGAATGTGCAATTCACCTAGCAAGCACATCTTTCGGGAATTGTGGGAGACAACTGGAGCACCCAGAGGGAAGCCATGCAGACACAGGGAGAGCGTGCGGACTTCACACAGACAGTGACCCAGATGGGAACCGAACCTGGAGCTGTGAACAACTGTGCTACCGTGCTGATGACCCATATGCCTTAACTGTTGTCTTCACCTATCCTACCACCTTTAATGACCTCTGCTCCTGTACCCCACGATGGCACAGTGATTAGCACTGGTGCTTCACAGCACCAGGGACGCGGGTTTGATTCCGGCGAAACCTCTCAGCCGAGTCCAGCATCGGCACTGCGCATGCTCCACATCACCTTGCCCGGGGAGTGATTGACGGCAGCTCTAGACCAATAGAAAGAAACTGGCGGGGCTGGAGGACCCAGCTGCTCCTCCAGCCAATCAGAGTGAATCAGGGACGTGACTGAGCCCCAATTACCATCCTGTATTAGAGCATGCGCAGTGCCGATATAAGTTCAGGATTTTGGCGGTCGGGTGGAAATTCTCAGCCGGTCAATTTCAGATCGGTGAGTCATAAGGGAGAGATGGAGCCAGTGGATGGGTCGGGAGGTTTCATAAACACTCCGTGTAGGCCCTAAATTCGGATTACGAAGCTCGAATACGGGAGTTGAATTGGCGATCGCTGTTCGGGCTTTTCCCCGAGACAGGCCCGGGTGGCCGGGCGCATGCGGAGGGAGTGAAGGCCCGGCTTTGCTCCGCCTCCCATTCACTCTGATTGGCTGGAGGACCAGCCGCCCTTGTTCGGTCCTCCAGCTCTTTCTATTGGTCCGAACCCGCCGTCAATCAGTCCCTGGGCATTGTGACACTGATGTGGAGATGCCGGTGTTGGAAGTCTGACACCAGGTTAATGTCCAATAGGTTTGTTTCAAATCACTAGTTTTTGGAGCACTGCTCCTTCCTCAGGTGAATGAAGAGGTATGTTCCAGAAATATATACATAGGGAAAGTCAAAGATGCCAGACAATGCTTTGAATGCAAGCATTTGCAGGTAATTAAGTCTTGACAGATCCAGAGAGAGGGGGAATCCAGGTTAAAGAGGTGTGACTTGTCTCAAGCTTGGACAGTTGGTAGCATTTCGCAAGCCCAGGCCAGATGGTGGGGGTTGAATGTAATGTGACATGAATCCAAGGTCCCGGTTGAGGCTGTACTCATGTGTGCGGGACTTGGCTATAAGTCTGCTCGGCGATTCTGTGTTGTCGCGCATCCTAAAGGCTGCCTTAGAACACTTACCCGGAGATCAGAGGCTCAATGCCCTTGACTGCTGAAGTGTTCCCCGACTGCAAGGGAACTGCCTGGGAAGGAAACCCTGGCAGGTGGGCGGGGAGAATTCACAAACCCCCAATAAGCTCCCGAAGCGTGATACATTGGCTAGACCGTGCAGACGCTGCAACAGCGGATGAACAGGTGTCGCGCGACAATGACTTGGGTACACTCAATTTATTTTTAAAAAGTAAAATTTCAATAAATTCAAATTATTCCTTCTGCCTTGGTGAGTTTCAGATCTGGGAGGCAGGAAGATCATTGGGACAGTATAAAATATTTTTGTGACTGGAACATGATTTGGACAGTAAAGATATTAATTTTGGGTCATTAGGACAGTAAAAAATACTTTTGAACATTTCTCCTCAGCGGATAGGAAAATATTGAAAATGAGATAAAGGTTGTTTGGCTGACAGTCAATCTTTTTTACTTTTTAAAAATAAATTTAGAATTCCCAATTCAGTTTTTCAAATTAAAGGGCAATTTAGCGTAGCCAATCCACCTAACCTGCACATCTTTGGGTTGTGGGGGTGAAATGTGCAAACTCCACACGGTCAGTGACCCGGAGCAAACCTGTGACCTCAGCGCCGTGAGACAGCAATGCTAACCACTGCACCACTGTGCTGCCCAAGTCAAACATTTTCCTGGTAGGTCAGGAGTCCTTTTGCTTCCCAATTGGCCAAGGAAGGCAGTGTGTCACAAGGATGGATGTGTTGACTGATTAATGGCTGGAGGAAATGAAAATGAAAATCACTTATTGTCACGAGTAGGCTTCAATGAAGTTACTGTGAAAAGCCCCTAGTCGCCACATTCCGGCGCCTGTTCAGGGGACTGGTATGGGAATTGAACCGTGCTGCTGGCCTGCTTTAAAAGCCAGCGATTTAGCCCAGTGTGCTAAACCACCACCCAGGATGGTGACAGGTCATGTGATCAAACCTCCAGGAACACATTTAATCAAAGTTGGCAAGGAGAGAATGTTGTGAATTTCTATCCGAAACTGACAGTGAGGTTTCTGTAAATTTACAGGATACTGGAAGTGGAGGTTTAACAGACGGGAAACTCAAACCAAACGTCACATCGCGATCTGACAGAGTCACTCGGTTCATCAGAACCTGAATTTCAGCAGCAGCTGGGTGTGGAAGGTAAAAGGTTTGTCTGTTCTGTCTGTGAGGGAAGATTTCAGGTCTCAGTGTGACTGGAAAAGCCCCGAGATTCACAAACTCTGGTTCGACCAAACCTGGAGAACTGTGTTCAGTTCCAGGCAACAAACCTGAGGAAGGATAGAATGGCCTTGGAGGGAGTGAGCACAGATTTACCCGAGTGATATCTGAACCCCCCCGGGGTTAAATTACAAGGCGAGATTAGACTAAAATGTCAATGTCAGCTGGCAGCACGGTGACGCAGTGAGTAGCACTGTTGCCTCCCAGCGCCGAGGTCCCAGGTATTTCTCTCAGGTTTCTATCCAATTTTTAAAAAAATCATTTATTGTGTCTATTTCCAAACACTGTCCTGGGCAGCAAGTTTAAGGTCATTGCCACTGGCTGTGTAAAAACATTCTTCCTCATACCTCCTGGACCATTTACATGCACAGATATGGAGCAATGTAGAAAATAGGACCAGGAGGAGACCATTTGGCCCTTCGAGCCTGCTCCATCATTCATAGCGATCAGAGCTGATTAGGCTCAATAGCCTAATCCCGCTTTCCCCCCGTATCCTTTGATCCCCTTCACCCTCAGTGCTGTATCTAACTACTTCTTGAAAACATGCAATGTTTTGGCTTTAATTAATTCCTGTGGCGACGCATTCCACAGGCTCACCGCTCTCTGGGTGAAGAAATTTCTCCTCATCTCTGCCCTAAATGGTCTACCCCGTATCCTCAGACTGTGACCCCCTATTTCTGAACACACCACTATCGGGAACATCCTTCCTGAATCTACTCTGTCTCGCCCTGTATTTTTTTAAACATATATTTAGAGAGCCCAATTTTTTTTTTGCAATTAAGGGGCAGTTTTAGCGTGGCCAATCTACCTACCCTGCACATTTTTGGATTTGTGGGGTGAGACCCATGCAAACACAGGGAGAATGTGCAAACTCCACATAGACAATGACCCGGGGCAGGGATCGAACCCAGGTCCTCGGCGACATGAGGCAGCAGTGCTAACCATGCGCCACCCACTTTTTATAGGTTTCTATGAGATCCCCCCCCCTTTCTTCTGAATTCTCATTCTAGTGAATACAATCCTAACCGATTCAGCCTAACCTGCACATCTTTGAACTGTGGGAGGAAACTGGAGCACCCGGAGGAAACCCACACAGACACGGGAAGAAACTGCAAACTCCACATAGTCAGGGTGGTAATTGAACCTGGGTCCCTGGTGCTGTGAGGCAGCAGTGCTACGCACTATGCCACCCACTGTCTTGCAGCCCTCAAGAGAAAAATAAATCCTCATCTCCATCTTAAATGGGTGACCCCTCACTTTGCAACAGTGACACCCTTGTTCCAGATTCTCCCACAAGAGGAAACATCCTCTCCATATCCACCCCTCAGGATCTTATATTGTTCAATCCAAGTTTTACGCAAAACTGCTTGTACGATCAGTGAATGGAAACAGAGTTTCTTTATCCACCCCATGGAAATCTGGCATAATCTTGTGGACCTGAATCAAATCTCCCCTCAACCTCTTTGCTGGAACCATTCTGGTAAATCTCCTCTGCACCTTCTCCAATAATTTTCACATTCTTCCTGAAGAGTGGTAACCAGAGCTTTATAAAGATTCATTGAATTGAATTAGAACCATAGAATTTCTACAGTGCAGAAGGAGGCCATTCGGCCTATCACGTCTGCACTGATTCTCTGAAAGGGCACCCTGCCAAGGCCCACACCCCTACCCTGTCCCTGTAACCCCATAGCCCCACCTAACCTGCACATCCCTGGACACTAACGGGCAATTTATCACGGTCAATCCACCTAACTTTCCCTTCTTTGGATTGTTGAAGGAAACCTGAGCACCGGGTGGAAACCCACGCAGACAGTCACCAAGGTCGGAATTGAACCCGAGTCCCTGGCACTGTGAGGTAGCAGTGCTAATCATTGTGCCACCAGAAGCCTAGCTATCCTGTTTCGGTATCAATATTTCTAATTATGAAGCTCAAGGTCGAGTTTGCTTTGCCAATTACTCTCTCGCTATGTCTTGTAGATGTACAAAATCTCTCTTCGCCTCTTTCTCTCTCCTCCCAAACAGGCCAGTTGGGTTTTTATGACAATCCACCAGCTCTCATGGTCACTTTTTCCCAGAGCCGGCCCCACAAATGACCAGCTTCATTCAGCTCAATTTCACAACCTGCCTTTGTGTTTTTGTGGGTTCTCTCTCACTCCCTATTTTCTGTTTTAAATCAGTTTCACAGGGTGTTCGAAGGGGAGGATTCAAAGTCTGGAAACTCAAACCAAGCATCACATCAGGATCTGACAGAGCCCTCAATTCATCAAATCCTGAATATCTGCGGATTTTGAACATGGAAGAAAAAAGTATCGTTCACAGTGGGGAGAAATCGTACACGTGTCGTGTGTGTGGACGAGGATTCAGTCGATCATCGGTCCTCAAAAGCCACAAATGCAGTCACACTGAGGAGAAACAGTGGAAATGTGCGGACTGTGGGAAAGGATTTACTTACCCATCCAGGCTGGAAATTCATCGGCGCAGTCACACTGGAGAGAGACCATTCACCTGCTTCAAGTGTGGGAAGGGATTCACTCAGTTATCCCACTTGCACAAACACCAGCGAATTCACATTGGGGTGAGACCATTCACCTGCTCCAAGTGTGGGAAAGGATTCACTCAGCCATCCGCCCTACGCAAACACCAGCGAATTCATGTTGGAGAGAGACCATTCACCTGCTCCAAGTGTGGGAAAGGATTCACTCAGTCATCGGCCCTGCAGAAGCACCAGCGAGTTCACACTGATGAGAGACCTTTTCAATGTCCAGATTGCGGGAAGTGCTACAGATGTTCTGCGGAACTGCTGATCCATCAACGTGTTCACACTGACGAGAAACCATTCCGGTGCTCTCACTGTGGGACTGGGTTCAGACGATCATTTTACCTCACTGTACATCAGCGAATTCACACTGCGGAGAGGCCATTCATCTGCTCCCAATGTGGGAAGGGATTCACTCAGTCATCCAACCTGCTGTCACACCAGCTAATTCACACTGGGAAGAGGCCATTCACCTGCTCTCAGTGTGGGAAGGGATTCACTCAGTCATCCACTCTGCGGAACCACCAGCGAATTCACACTGGGGAGAGGCCATTCACCTGCTCTCAGTGTGGGAAGGGATTCACTCAGTCATCGGCCCTGCGCAAACACCAGCGAATTCACATTGGGGGGAGGCCATTCACCTGTTCTTGGTGTCGGATGGGATTCCCTCAGTCATCTGACCTGGAGAAGCACCAGCGAATTCACACTGGGGGGAGGCCATTCACCTGCTCCAAGTGTGGGAAAGGATTCACTCGGTCACCCGACCTGGAGACACACCAGCAAGTTCACACTGGGGAGAAACCATTCACCTGCTCCTGGTGTGAGAAGGGATTCACTCAGTCATCAGCCCTGCGGAGACACCAGAGAATTCACACTGGGAAGAGGCCATTCACCTGCTCCTGGTGTGGGAAGGGATTCATTGATTCATCCGACCTGCAGAGGCACCAGCCAGTTCACACTGGAGAGAGGCCATTCACCTGCTCCAAGTGTGGGACGGGATTCACTCACTTATCCACCCTGCAGAGGCACCGGCGAGTTCACACTGGGGAGAGTGACCGTTCACCTGCTCCAAATGTGAGAAGGGATTTACCGCTTCATCCCACCTCCTGACACACCAACGAGGCCACACAGCAGTTACCTTAACGGCGTTCAAAAAGCATCTTGACAAACACATGGATAAGATGGATATAGTGTGATATGGCACAAAGGTTTTGGCCATGGTAGCTATCATGACCGGTACAAGCTTGGAGGGCCGAAAGGCCTGTTCCTGTGCTGTATTGTTCTTTGATCGCTGTGCAGTGTTTGATTTTTGCTGTTCTTCACATTCAGGACTGAACCATGTTCATTTGGGTCTCTTTCTGCTGATAACAAACTCCAGCCCATTTACAGGGGCTAATATTCTGGCTAAAAGTCAAATACATCAGATTTGTGTGAAATACGCAGTGTGTTGAAACATTTTAATATCTCTGACACAAGTTAGTTCCTTTTTGAAGTTCTCTCGCTCTCCCCTGTCTCTTCAATCCTCACCTCCAACAAGAAGTGTGAGGAGCTTGTGGAGCTTCTTTGTGACTGAGATTGAGTCAATCCGATCAGCTGCCTCTGCTGCTTCCCTCCCTTCCACAAGCCGACCGGACCAAACTGTCTCTAAATTTCATCCTTTCCCAAGCCCTGAACCCACATCTTTCTCTAGTTTCTCTCCCATCTCCCCTCGTTCCCTCTCATAGCCCATCTTGTCCATGAAATCCGGCTTCTGCTTCATTGACCATATTCCCACTGAGCTACTGATCAGCCAACTACTGAGTCCACGGATATTGTCAACATTTCTCTCTTCAAGTGTCCCTCTATCCTTCAAATCTGCCATCATCACCTCCTCCTCCACAAAACAAACCCTTGACCCTGCCAACCTTATAAATTACTGTCCCATCTTCAACCTCCCTCTCCTCTCCAAAACATATTGCCACCTCCCAAATCCTTGCCCATCTTTCCCAAAACTCCCATGTTTGAGTCCCTTCAATCAGGTCTCTGCCCTGTCACAGTGAAATACAAGAAACAAACAGAATCTCACCCGGAGAGAAAGACAGACAATCTGGGAGCTTGGATCCAACATTGATATGTTCATAAGATCAGAAGACAAGGGTAGCAGCACAGTCATTATCGAAAGACAACAATACCTGCTGGCGACAGACAGACAACTAAACAGCATGAATCACAACACCAAGCTCCCTAGACCCATATACCCGAGACAGGAAGGAGAATTGGAGACAGATTGGAAGAACTCAGACTCCAGACACATTAACCAAAAACAGATGGAATATCTGAAGGAACAACAGGTAGAACCAAGGAAGTTCTACCTAAAATACACAAACACATAATCTTTATTATTGTCACAAGTAGGCTTACATTAATACTGCAATGAAGTAAAAGTGAAAAGCCCCTAGTCGCCACATTCCGGCGGCTGTTTGGGGACATAGAGCGAGAATTCAGATTGTCCAATTCACCTAATAAGTATGTCTTTCGGGACTTGTGGGAGGAAACCGGAGCACCCAGTGGAATCCCACGCAGGCATGGGGAGAACGTGCAGGCTCCACACAGACAGTGATGCAAGTGGGAATTGAACTCCTCTGAACCCTGGTGCTGTGAATCAATTGTGCTACCCCCCCAGGGAAATCCCACCAGTCACATCCATCGGTTCAGGCAGAAGGAGGCCATTTGGCCCATTGAGCCTGCACCGGCCATCGGAAATGGCACCCTACTTCAGCCCATGCCTCCACCCACCTAACCTTTGTTTGGACACTAAGGGGCAATTTAGCACGGCCAATCTACCTAACCTGCCCATCTTTGGACTGGGAGAAAACTGGAGCACCCGGAGGGAACCTACGCACAGACAGGGAAAATGTGCAAACTCCACACAGTCACCTAAGGCCGGAATAGCTGAAACTTCAACACACTGCTCCTCGTAGATATAATTAGTGGATTACAAATGTGTGTAATCTAGAGTTAAAACTGAAAATGCCAGATTAACTCCACAGGCCTGGCAGCATCGTAGAATCCCTACAGTGCAGAAGGAGGCCATTTGGCCCATTGAGCTTGCACCAACCCGACAAAAGAGCACGCAACTTAGGCGCACTTCCCCTGTCCTCTCCCCGTAACCCCATTTCACCTGTTGGACACTCGGGGGCAATTTATAGCGCGTTCACGCTGGGTAGAGACCATTACCTTGTCTTGAGTGTGGAAAGGGATTCAGTCAGTCTGCCCACCTCACTTCACACCAACGTGTTCATTCTGACACGAGACCTTTTAACTGTTCCGCCTGTGAGAAGAGCTTCAAAGGCAAAATGGATCTGCTGATTCACCAGCGCAGTCACACTGGAGAGAGGCCGTTCACCTGCTCCGTGTGTGGGAAGGGATTCACTCAGCAGTCCCTCCGGCTGAAAAATCAGGGCATTCATAGAACATAGAACAGTACAGCACAGAACAGGCCCTTCGGCCCTCGATGTTGTGCCGAGCAATGATCACCCTACTCAAACTCACGTATCCACCCTATACCCGTATCCCAACAACCCCCCCCTAACCTTACTTTTTAGGACACTATGGGCAATTTAGCATGGCCAATCCACCTAACCCGCACATCTTTGGACTGTGGGAGGAAACCGGAGCACCCGGAGGAAACCCACGCACACAGAGGGAGGACGTGCAGACTCCGCACAGACAGTGACCCAGCTGGGAATCGAACCTGGGACCCTGGAGCTGTGAAGCATTTATGCTAACCACCATGCTACCGTGCTGCCCCTGAGTCATCTGGGACTGTGGCTACTTTACTTTCATATTTTCTAAATACAGATTCCACATCCCTGTTCACTTTAAATTTACTCCTTCTGACAGATACCAGTGTGTTTAATCCTATCCTGATTGTTTTTTTAATAAACAATTTTAATAAGGTATTTTTGGCATTATAAACGACAATGTACAAAGAACAATAAACATAGTGCAATCACCACCTCCCATCCCACCAAGGCCTGCTTAATTGACCTCCTATTCTATGCCACCCTAAACCCCCCCTCTCTCTCTCTCCCCCCCCCCCCCCAACTGACGATTAATTCTCCCCCCCCCCCCCAACTGACGATTAATTCTCCGCGAAGAAGTCGATGAATGGTTGCCACCCCCGGGCGAATCCTAGCAGCGACCCTCTCAAGGCAAACTTAATCTCCTCCAGGCCGAGAAAGCTCGCCATGTCCGAAAGCCAGATCTCCGACTTCGGGGGCGTTGACTCCCTCCAGGCTAGTAGTATCCGTCTCCGGGCTACCAGGGAAGCAAAGGCCAAAACGTCTGCCTCTTTCTCCTCCTGGACTCCCGGGTCCTCTGAAACCCCAAAAATTTCCACCTCTGGACTCATCGCCACCCTTGTTTTCAAAACTCCAGACATGACGTCCGCAAATCCCTGCCAAAATCCCCTGAGTTTTGGACACGACCAGAACATGTGGACATTGTTCACTGGTCCTCCCACACATTTTGCGCACCCGTCCTCTATCCCAAAGAATCTACTCATCAGGGCCACTGTCATGTGGGCCCAGTGAACAACCTTGAATTGGATCAGACTGAGCCTGACTCACATTGCAGTCGCCTTGACCCTGCTCAGCGCATCCGCTCACAGGCCCTCCTCTATGCCCCCCCCCCCCAACAGCATTTCCGCCCACAGGCCCTCCTCTATCCCCCCCCCCCAGCGTGTCCGCCCACAGGCCCTCTATCCCCCCCGCGTTTCCGCCCACAGGCCCTCCTCTATCCCCACCCCCCCCCCCCCCCCCAGCGTGTCCACCCACAGGCCCTCCACTATCTCCCCCCCCCCAGCGTTTCCACCCACAGGCCCTCCTCTATCCCCCTCCCCCCCCCCCCAGCTTGTACGCCCACAGGCCCTCCTCTATCTCCACCACCCCCCCCCCCCCAGCGTTTCCGCCCACAGGCCCTCCTCTATCCCTCCCCCCCCCAGTGTGTCCCGCCCACAGGCCCTCCTCTATCCCCCCCCCCCCAGCGTGTCCGCCCACAAGCCCTCCTCTATCCCCCCCCCAGTGTGCCCGCCCACAGACCTTCCTCTATCCCCGTCACCCCCCCCCCAGTGTGCCCGCCCACAGGCCCTCCTCTATCTCTCCGCACCCCCAACGTGTCTGCCCGCAGGCCCTCCTCTGTCCCTCCCCCCTCCCCAGCGTGTCCGCCCACAGGCCCTCCTCTATCCCTCCCCCCTCCCCAGCGTGTCCGCCCACAGGCCCTCCGCCCCCCAGCGTGTCCGCCCACAGGCCCTCCTCTATCCCCCCAGCGTGTCCGCCCACAGGCCCTCCTCTATCCCCCCCTCAGTGTGTCCGCCCACAGGCCCTCCTCTATCCACCCTCAGTGTGTCCGCCCACAGGCCCTCCTCTATCCTTCCCCCCCCCCCCAGCGTGTCCGCCCAGCAGGCCCTCCTCTATCCCCCCCTCAGTGTGTCCGCCACAGGCCCTCTTCTATCCCCCCCCAGCGTGTCCGCCCACAGGCCCTCCTCTATCCTTCCCCCCCCCCCCCAGCGTGTCCGCCCACAGGCCCTCCTCTATTCCCCCCCCCAGCGTGTCCGCCCACAGACCCTCCTCTATCCCCCCCCAGCGTGTCCGCCCACAGGCCCTCCTCTACCTCCCCCCCAAGCGTGTCCGCCCACAGGCCCTCCTCTATCCCCCCCCAAGCGTGTCTGCCCACAGGCCCTCCTCTATTCCCCCCCCCCCAGCGTGTCCGCCCACAGGCCCTCTTCTATCTCCCGCCCGACCCCCATCTCCCCTGCCCTCCAAGCTCCTCCTCCCACTTATGTTTCAATTCCTCGTTCTGCATCTCCTCAGCCCCCATAAGTTCCTTGTAGATGTCAGAGACGCTTCCCTCTCCCACCCATCCTTTAGAAACTCCCCTATCCTGGATCGCCCTTAGAGGCAGGAGTGGGAAGCATGATACCTGCCTACGCACCTGTAAATATTTTAAATTGTTCCCCGTCGCCAAACCAAACTTCTCCTCCAGCGCCCTCAAGCTAGGAAAGCTCCCTTCTAAAAACAGGTCCCCATCCTCTCAATTCCTGCCCACAGCCATATTCGGGACCTCCATTCAAGCTCCCCATTCAATGCTCCCACGAGCGTCCTCAGACCCTCAGGGCCTCCATCACTGCAGGACTGGTGGAGAAGTGCACTTGCGGGAACGGCAGAGGCACCGTTACCAATGTCCCCAGATTGCTGCCTCTATATGAGGCTGCCTCCATCCGCTCCCAAACCGACCCCTCATCACCCCACCACCACCCACTTCCTTATCATAGCTATGTTGGCCACCCAATAATAATTGCTACAATTCTGCAACGCAAGCCCCCCCTTCCCCCTGATTCCACTCAAGCATCACCTTCTTCACTCACGAGAACCTACCCGCCCATACAAAGCCCAGGATAATTTTATTGATCCTCACAAAAAAGAAACACACAGTGAAAATGGAGAGACACTGAAACACAAACAAAAATCTCGGCAGGACCGTCATTTTGACCATCTGCACTCTCCCAGCTAACACCAACGGGAGCGCATCCCACCTCCGAAACTCGCCCCTCATTTGTTCAACCAACCAGGACAAGTTCAACTTGTGTAACCGGCCCCAGTCCCGCACCACTTGTATTCCTTTTTTTTAATAAATTTAGATTACCCAATTATTTTTTCCAATTAAGGGGCAATTTAGCGTGGCCAATCCACCTACTCTGCACATTTTTGGGTTGTGGGAGCGAAACCCACGCAGACACGGGGAGAACGTGCAAACTCCACACGGACAGTGACCCAGAGCCGGGATCGAACCTGGGACCTCAGTGCCGTGAGGCGGTTGTGCTAACCACTAGGCCACTAGGCCACCGTGCTGCCCTTCACTTGTATTCCTAAATACCTGAAACTGTCCCCAACCGACCTAAACGGCAGCTCCTTTGGCCGACCCTCCTGACCCCTCGCCTGAACTATAAACATCCCACTCTTTGGCATGTTCAGTTTATACCCCAAAAACCGGCCAAATTCCCCCGTGGGCAGCACGGTAGCATAGTGGTTAGCATCAATGCTTCACAGCTCCAGGGTCCCAGGTTCGGTTCCCGGCTGGGTTACTGTCTGTGCGGAGTCTGCACGTCCTCCCCGTGTGTGCGTGGGTTTCCTCCGGGTGCTCCGGTTTCCTCCCACAGTCCAAAGATGTGCGGGTTAGGTGGATTGGCCATGCTAAATTGCCCGTAGTGTTCTAAAAAGTAAGGCTAAGGGGGGTTGTTGGGTTACGGGTATAGGGTGAATTTGAGTAGGGTGATCATTGCTCGGCACAACATCGAGGGCCGAAGGGCCTGTTCTGTGCTGTACTGTTCTAAATCTTCTAAATCTCCACGATTTCGCCCATTCCCACCACCGGATCTGAAACGTATAGGGGCAGCTCGTCTGCGTACAGCAGGACTGTGTTCCTCCCCCCCCCCCCCCCCCCCCACAGACCAGCCCCTTCCAGCGGGACTCTGTGTTGCACACCCCCCCCCCCCCCCCCCCCCCCCACGGACCAGCCCTTTGAAGCCCTCAGAGGAATTGCCAGCAGCTCTGTAGCTAACGCAAACAGCAGTGGGGAGAGGGGCACCCCTGTCTTGTCCCCCGGTACAGTCTAAAGTAGTCAGAAGTCGTCCTATTCAACCTCGCACTAGCCTCCGGGGCCTAGTACAACAGCCTAAGCCAGTCGATAAAGCCCTTCCCGAACCCAAAACGTCCCATCACCTCCCATAAATAGTCCCACTCCACCCGGTCGAACCCCATTTCCGCATCCATCGCCATAACTACTTCAACCTCCCTTCTTTCCAGGGGCATCATGATCACATTGAGCAGCTTCTTATATATACCACCAGCTGCCTGCCCTCAACAAGCCCAGTTTGGTCCTCCATAACACTCGGCACACAAGCTTCAATCCTGGAGGCCAAGAATTTGGCCAGCAATTTGGCATCCACATTAAGAAGGGAAATCTGGGCGGCACGGTGGCGCAGTGGGTTAGCCCTGCAACCTCACGGAGCCAAGGTCCCAGGGTCGATCTCGGCTCTGGGTCACTGTCCATGTGGAGTTTGCACATTCCCCCCCCCCGTGTTTGCGTGGGTTTCGCCACCACAACCCAAAGATGTGTAGGGTAGGTGGATTGGCTGCGCTAAATTGCCCCTTAATTGGAAAAAATGAATTGGGTACTCTAAATTTAAAAAAGGATATCAGCCTATAGGACCCATATAGCTCTCTTGTCCCGTTTCAATATAATGGAGATGGTGGCCTGGATCGTCGGGGCAGCACCCCACTGTCCCTTGCCTCATTAAAAACCTTGACCAACATTGGCCCCAATGTTCCAAAGAACTTTTTATAAAATTCCATTGGGTACCCATCCAGCCCAGCAGCTTTACCCGGCTGCATGGCCTTCAATCCCTCAAATATCTCTTCAGCCTAATCGGGGCCCCCAGTCCATTTACCAGCTGCCTACCCACCTTTGGGAAGGTCAGCCCATCCAAAAAGCGTCTCATCACCTCCGGCCCTGTGGGGTTCTCCGAGCTATTGGGCCCATTGTAAAAGTCCCTGAACGCCTTATTCAGCCCAGCCCCATCCCTTACCAACCTTCCATCCCCATCAGCCACCTTTCCTATTGCCCTGGCCACCTCAGTCTTTCTCAGCTGCTGTGCAAGCATTCTGCTGGCTTTCTCCCCATGCTCGTAGATCGCACCCCTCACCTTTCAAAGCTGCTCCACTGCCTTACCTGTGGACAGCACCACAAACTCCACCTGCAGCCTCCGCCGTTCCCTTAAGAACTCCACCGCCGGGGTCTCTGCCTATCTCCTGTCTATCTGCAAGATCTCCTTTACCAGTCAGTCCGTTTCTGCCCTACCTGTCCTGTCCTTATGAGCCCAAATTGAAAACAACTCCCCTCTCACCACTGCCTTAAGTGCCTCCCAGACCACCGTTGCTGAGACTTCCCCCGTGTAATTGATCTGAAGGGAGTTTTGCATACATTTCCTCAGCCTCTCAACACCACCTCGTCCGCCAACAATCCAACTTCTAACCTCCATTGTGGGCGCTGAGAGCTTTCTTCACTAACCTTCAGTTCGACCCAATATGGAGCATGATCCGAAATGGTGATTGCCGAGTACCCCGTATCCGCCACCCCCGTCAATAAATCCCTGCTCAAAATAAAGGCGATCCGGGAATAGAACCTATGGACATGCGAATAAAAAAAGAGAACTCCTTCCCCGTTGGCTGCCTGAACCTCCATGGGTCAGCCCCCCCCCCCCCCCTCCTCCCCCCCCCCCTCCTCCCCCCCCCTCCTCCTCCCCACCCATCCCTCCCCCCCTCCTCCCCCCCCCTCCTCCCCTCCCCTCCTCCCCCCCCCCCCTCCTCCCTCCCCCTCCTCCCTCCCCTCCCTCCCCCCCCTCCCTCCCCCCCTCCCTCCCCCCCCCCCCTCCCCTCCCCCCCTCCTCCCCCCCCCTCCCCTCCCCCCCCCTCCCTCCCCCCCCCCTCCCTCCCCCCCCCATCCCCCTCCCCCCCTCCCGCCCCCCCCCCCTCCCATCCCCCCCCCCCTCCCTCCCCCCCCCCCCTCCCCCCTCCACCCCCCCCCCCCTCCCCCCCCCCCCCCCCCCCCCCCCTCCCTCCCCCCCTCCATCTGCTCCATGAACCCTCTCAGTTCCTTTGATATTGCTGGCACCCTAACCTGCTTTTGAACAAGACCGGTCCAGGCCGGGATCGATGACTGTATTGAAGTCCCCTCCCATAACCAACTAGTGAGAGTCCAGGTAAGGTATCATCCCCAGCACCGTCTTTATAAATTCCACATCATCCCAATTTGGCGCGTACACATTAACCAAAACTACCTTCATCCCTTCCAGCTTTCCGCTAACCATGTCATAACGACATCTCGCCTCCAAGACTATACTACCCACCTCAAATTGCACCCGCTTGTTCACCAGAATCGCAAACCCTCTTTCTTAGTATGCAACCCCGAATGAAAAACCTGACTGACCCAACCCTTCCTCAACTTGATCTGATCCGCCACTTTCAGGTGTGTCTCCTGCAGCATTATCACGTCTGGCTTCAGGGCCCTCAGAGGCACGAACACCCGTGCCCTCTTAACTGGCCCATTTAATCCTCTTAACACTCCAGGTGACCAGCCTAGTTGAGGGTGCACCATGTGCCTCCCCCCCTCTCGCCGATCAGCCATCCCCTTTCCTGGGCCCGCCCCCAGCACATGCGCCTCCATTGACCCGCCTCCCGGCTGCCCCCACCCCCCGACCTCCCCTCTGCCCATAAGACCATAAGATATAGGAGTGGAAGTAAGGCCATTCGGCCCATCGAGTCCATTCCGCCATTCAATCATGGCTGATGGGCATTTCAACTCCACCTACCAGCATTCTCCCCATAGCCCTTAATTCCTCGCGACATCAAGAATTTATCTATCTCTGCCTTGAAGCCATTTAGCGTCCCGGCCTCCACTGCACTCCGCGGCAATGAATTCCACAGGCCCACCACTCTCTGGCTGAAGAAATGTCTCCGCATTTCTGTTCTGAATTTACCCCCTCTAATTCTAAGGCTGTGCCCACGGGTCCTCGTCTCCTCGCCTAACGGAAACAGTTTCTTTGCGTCCACCCTTTCTAAGCCATGTATTATCTTGTAAGTTTCTATTAGATCTCCCCTTAACCTTCTAAACTCCAATGAATACAATCCCAGGATCCTCAGCCGTTCATCATATGTTAGACCCGCCATTCCAGGGATCATCCGTGTGAATCTCTGCTGGACACGCTCCAGTGCCAGTATGTCCTTCCTGAGATGTGGGGCCCAAAACTGGACACAGTACTCCAAATGGGGCCTAACCAGAGCCTTATAAAGGCTCAGTAGCACATCGCTGCTTTTATATTCCAACCCTCTTGAGATAAATGACAACATTGCATTCGCTTTCTTAATCACAGATTCAACCTGCATGTTTACCTTTAGGGAATCCTCGACTAGCACTCCCAGATCCCTTTGTACTTTGGCATTATGAATTTTCTCACCGTTTAGAAAGTAGTCTAGGCTTGGATTCTTTTTTCCAAAGTGCAAGACCTCACATTTTCTCACGTTGAATTGCATCAGCCATTTCCTGCACCACTCTCCCAAACTGTCTAGATCCTTCTGCAGCCTCCCCACTTCCTCAGCACTACCTGCCTGACCACCTAACTTCGTAACATCGGCAAACTTTGCTAGAATGCCCCCAGTCCCTTCATCCAGATCATTAATATATATGGTGAACAGCTGCGGCCCCAACACTGAACCCTGTGGGACACCGCTGGTCACCGGCTGCCATTCCGAAAAAGAACCTTTTATCCCAACTCTCTGCCTTCTGTCAGACAGCCAATCCTCAACCCATGCCAGTAGCTCACCTCGAACACCATGGGCCCTCACCTTACTCAGCAGCCTCCTGTGTGGCACCTTATCAAAGGCCTTTTGGAAATCCAGATAGACCACATCCACTGGGTTTCCCTGGTCTAACCTACTTGTCACCTCCTCAAAGAATTCTAACAGGTTTGTCAGGCATGACCTCCCCTTACTAAATCCATGTTGACTTGTTCTAATCCGACCCTGCTCTTCCAAGAATTTAGAAATCTCATCCTTAACGATCGATTCTAGAATTTTACCAACAACCGAGGTTAGGCTAATTGGCCTATAATTTTCCATCTTTTGTCTTGATCCTTTCTTGAACAAGGGGGTTACAACAGCGATCTTCCAATCGTCCGGGACTTTCCCTGACTCCAGTGATTTTTGAAAGATCTCAACCAATGCTTCCGCTATTTCTTCAGCCACCTCCCTCAGAACTCTAGAATGTAGCCCATCGAGGCCCGGAGATTTGTCAATTTTAAGACCTTTTAGCTTTTTTAGCACCATCTCTTTTGTAATGGCAACCATACTCAACTCAGCCGCCTGACCCTTTATAATTTTTGGGATATTACTCATGTCTTCCACTGTGAAGACAGACGCAAAGTACTTATTAAGTTCTCCAGCCATTTCCTCGTCTCCCATCACTAGCCTTCCAGAATCAGTTTGAATTGGCCCAATGTCTACTTTGGCCTGTCGTTTGTTTCTTATGTATTGAAAGAAACTTTTACTATCATTTCTTATATTACTGGCTAGCCTGCCTTCATATTTGATCCTCTCCTTCCTTATTTGTCTCTTTGTTAACCTCTGTTTGTTTTTGTAGCCTTCCCAATCTTATGATTTCCCAGTGCTTTTGGCCACTTTATAGGATCTCTCTTTTTCTTTGATACATTTCCTGACCTCCTTTGTCAGCCATGGCTGTCTAATCCCTCCCCGGATAATCTTTCTTTTCTTGGGGATGAACCTCTGTACAGTGTCCTCAATTATGCATACAAACTCCTGCCATTTTTGCTCTACTGTCTTCCCCACTAGGGTCTGCTTCCAGTCGATTTTCGCCAGTTCCTCTCTCATGCCCTCGTAATTACCTTTATTTAACTGTAACACCATTACATCCGATTTTGCCTTCTCTCTTTCAAACTGCAGACTGAACTCAACCATATTATGATCGCTGCTTCCTAAGTGTTCCCTTACTTTAAGATCTTTTATAAAGTCTGGTTCATTACATAGCACTAGGTCCAGAATAGCCTGCTCCCTTGTGGGCTCCATGACAAGCTGTTCCAAAAAGCCATCTTGTAAGCATTCCATGAATTCCTTTTCTTTGGATCCACTGGCTATGTTATTTACCCAATCCACCTGCATATTGAAGTCCCCCATGATCACCGTGACCTTGCCTTTCTGACATGCCTTTTCTATTTCCCGGTACATGGTGCACCCCTGGTCCTGACCACTGTTAGGAGGTCTGTACATAACTCCCATTATGGGTTTTTTGCCTTTGTGGTTCCTCAATTCTACCCACACAGACTCCACATCATCCAACCCTATGTCGTTTAGTGCCATAGATTTAATTTTGTTCTTAACTAACAAGGCAACCCCACCCCCTCGGCCCACCTCCCTGTCTGTATATCCTTGGATGTTTAACTGCCAGTCCTGAAACCCCTGCAGCCATGTCTCTGTGATGCCTACCACATCATAATCATTCACGATGATCTGTGCCATTAGTTCGTCTACTTTGTTACAAATGCTATGAGCATTCAGGTAACGTGCCTTAATACTAACTTTCTTATCATTACAGATATTGGAAGTCCTAAGATGTCCAAAGTTATCCTTCCTTTTTGTTGCATTCCTAGTCTGCCTCAAGCTTAAATCCACCTGCCTACATGTTATCCTCCTGCGTATCTTGCCATTTAACTCCATGCTCCCTCGGACCAAGTCCCTCCCTCGCCAGCAGAACAACTACCCCCACTCCCCCCTAGCAACAACACTTTGTAACCTAACCCCATCCATAAAGTAAACATATGCACCCCCCCCCCCCCCCCCCCCCGCCGCCCCTCACTGTGCTTCCGAAGACTAGCTCACCCAGCTAGCCTGGTGACCCCCATCCCGGCACCAAGAAGTCTCCCACCTATTGTTCCCTAACTCCCCTCCACCCTGCCCGCCCATCGAAACCATTTCTCTCCTCAAACCAGCCCCAAACAGTCGCCTAATTAAAGGGAAAAAAAAACAGCAGCACAAAAAAAAAACAGAGCAAACCCTCACAGTAGTGCAAATCAAAGTAATACAGAGTAAAAAGCCCCACCAACCACCCCCACTAAAACACAGAAAACCCGCAGAAACTGAATCTTTTTTACTTCCCCTGTCTTCAACGAAACTCAAATACAGAAGAAAAAAGAAAAAAAGAAAACATACAACCATCATTCAAAAAAACTTTTACAACTTAAAACAATAAGTTCTCAGTTCGGCACCAGCCCTTTCCTCTTAGCAAACTCCATCGCGTACTCGGGCAACTCGAAATAATGGTGCTGGTCCTCATGTGTAACCCAAAGACGCGCCGGGTATAACAGTCCGAATTTCTCCTGCTTCTTGAACAGGATCGCTTTGACTTGATTGAAGCCTGCCCTCCTTCTGGTGACCTCCACACTCAGATCAAAATGCTGTTGTCCCATTTGCAGCTCCGTGTATGTTTGGTGCACTGGAGAACACACTCCTTGTCCAGGAACCTGTGGAACTTGACCATCATAGCCCGAGGGTGGTCCCCCTGCCACGGCTTCCTAGCCAGCTCTCTATATCCCCGGACCACCTCCACTGGTCAGGGAAAAGCCCCGAACCCCAGCAACGTCTGAAACATATTCACCATAAACGCGCCAGCATCAGCCCCCTCCGGGAGACCAACAATTATTAAGTTCTGCTGGCAGGACCTATTCTCCAGGTCCTCTACCTTCTCCAGCATCCTTTTTTGCTGATCCTTCAGCATCCCCAACTCCATCTCCACCGTCGTTTCGTGCTCCTCCTGATCAGCCAGCGCTTTCTCCAGCTTCTGAATCGTCCGATCCTGGGCACCCAGCCTGAAATGAAATGAAAATGAAAATTGCCTATTGTCACAAGTAGGCTTCAAATGAAGTTACTGTGAAAAGCCCCTAGTCACCACATTCCGGCGCCTGTTCGGGGAGGCTGTTACGGGAACTGAACCATGCTGCTGGCCTGCTTTCAAAGCCAGTGACTTAGCCCTGTGCTAAATACCCTGCGCTCGATCCGCTCAACCATTTCCTTTATCAGGTCTAAACAGTCCCGTTTCTGCCTAGCGAAGCCCTCTTGAATGACCCGCATCAATTACTCCGTTGATGGTTGGGTCGGCACACCAGGGGTCTGGACACCAACCATATTGTCCTCTGCCGCAGCCTCCACCCAACCCGTGCTTATCTTCTTATTTCTCCCTTTTCGAGCCCTTTGGGTTCTCTGTTCCATACACCAGGTGTGGAACCAATGGCTAGTTAACTAGGCCTCCAAATCCAGCGCTTGAAAATGCTAAACAGCCAGGAAGGGGGTGGGGGGTCCAAAAATCTGGCCAGAGCAGGAGCCACCAAATGTGCGACTTACTCCCTCATAGCCGCACCCGGAAGTCAACACTCGCCAACATTATGGCCAGCACGGTAGCATGGTGTTTAGCCCAATTGCTTCACAGCTCCAGGGTCCCAGGTTCGATTGCCGGCTTGGGTCACTGTCTGTGTGAAGTCTGCATGTTCTCCCCGTGTGTGCGTGGGTTTCCTCTGGGTGCTCCGGTTTCCTCCCACAGTCCAGAGATGTGCAGGTTAGGTGGATTGCCCTTAGTGTCCAAAAATTGCCCTTTTGTGTTGGATGGGGTGACTGGGTTGTGGGGATGGGCTTGGGGTGGGGTGGGGTGTGGGCTTGGGGTCGGGTGCTCTTTCAAAGAGCCGGTGCAGACTCGATGGACCGAATGGCCTCCTTCTGCACTGTAAATTCTATGATTGTACTTTCTATGATTCTATGATTACACATCAGATAAAGTTTAGGTGTTTGGAGGATGAAACAAAATGAGGCCATGACTTATAACATTTTATTTTTCAATGACACATAATGTTTCTCTCTGTGAATGGGTGAATCCACGAAAGCTCCGCCCCCGAGAGCCTACTTCCCGGAGTATGCGCGGCTGCACGAGGCTGAACCGGGTATTAGCGCAGCCTCAGGAGCAGCGAATATGAACAAACAGAGACCTCTAATGGCGGGGAATTTACCCAGCCTTCCCCGCGGTGGGAATGCCCTCTACCAACTGGAGATCTGAACGCATGCGCGGTTCTTCCAGTGTTTCGAGCATGCGCAGGCTGAACAATAGTGAAGGGGAGACGCCTGTTTGTCGCTCAGCAACCGGTAAGAGGCGGTGGCAGCGGCGGGAGGGGCTCCTGCGTCTGCGTGGGTGGGAAGAGAGTTCATTAACACCCGGTGCAGGACGCAAACCCCCAATAACAACCTGCGGCTCCCGCGTTTGCAGCGTCGGTGCTTTCCCCGGGAACAGGCCCAGGTTAACGTCCGCCATCTTTTTTCCAGCGGGGATGAGAGCGCAGGCGCGGCTATCTTGGTGACGTAACAATGAAGGGCAGGACGCTGGGTAGTGGAGGATCAGAGGGAGCAGCCCAGGGACATCAGCTGGTTCAGAAGGCAGATGGGACACTTGTCTTTATTAGCCAAAGCATAGAATATTCACCTGAGGAAGGAGCAGTGCTCTGAAAGCTAGTGTTTGAAACAAACATGTTGGATTTTAACCTGGTGTTGTAAGACTTCTTACTGTGCTTACTACAGTCCAACGACAGCATCTCCACATCATAGAATATAAGAGCAGGGATGATCTGATGGAGCTGTATGAAACACTTGTTCAGCCACAGCAGGATCATTGTGTGCAGTTGTGGTCGCCACACTATAGGAAGGATATTATTGCACCCCAGAGAGTGTGGAGGAGATTCACCAGGATGTTGCCTAAGCTAAAGTGTTTGAAAATAATGGGTTATTTTCCCCAGAGCAGGGGAACCTGAGTGGCACATATTTGAGGTGTACGATATTATGAGGGACATAGATAGGGTGGTACTTGGCCCCTTAGTAGAGAGATCAATAGCCAGGGGACAGATTTAGGGTAGGGGATTTGAGGGAAAGCTTTTTCACCCAGAGGCTGGTGGGAATCTGGAAGTCACTACCTGAAAGGGTGGTAGAGGCAGGAACGCTCACAACATTTAAGAATCATTTAATCATGCAAGGCTTTTGACCAAGTTCAATAAAATGGGATTAGAATAGATAGATGTCCGATGGCTGGGACTCTTTTTGTGCTGTAACTCTATGATTTCAGCCCAGGAAGGAGCAAAAATGTGCAGGATGGTGATTTACAGCTTTTGTGCAACAAGTGAGGGAGAAATGTTCCATAGAAACTAGAATTGTGTGTTCTGAATTTATGTCTGTACTGACTGATGACTTTTGTAAAATCGTGATTTGTCTCACAAATAAAAGGATTTCTAACTTCAGAGTGACTGTCTCCTTCTGTGATCTGACTTTGTCTCATTCTATTCTTTTATAACAGGATCAGGAAGCGCTCACACCGGAGCGATAGAGTCAGTATACTGACTGTGGGAAGAGGTTTCTCTGGTTGCAAAGCCTGACAGCGGGGAGAAACCATACACGTGTTTGTGTGAATGAGGCTTCAACTGATCATCCAACCTGGAGAGTCACAAGGACACCGGCATCATGGAGAAACCATGGAAATGTCGGGAGTGTGGGAAACAATTTAATTATCCATCCCGACTAGAAATCCATCGACGCAGTCACACTGCAGCTGGCATAATGGAGAAACCCTGGAAATGTGAGGACTGTGGGAAGGGATTCAATTATCCATCCCTGCTGGAACTTCACCGGCGCAGTCACACGGGAGAGAAACCCTGGAAATGTGAGGAATGTGGGAAAGGATTCAATTATCCATCCTTGTTGGAAAACCATCGACGGAGTCATACTGGGGAGACAATATGGAAATGTGAGAAATGTGGGAAAGGATTCAATTATCCATCCCTGCTGGAATACCATCGACGCAGTCACACAGGAGCAGGGACCACAGAGAAACCGTGGAAATGTGAGGACTGTGGCAAAGGATTCAATTTCCCATGTTTGCTGGAAATCCATCGACGCAGCCACACTGGGGAGAAGCCGTTCACCTGTTGTACGTGTGGGAAGGAATTTACTAAGTCAACCAACCTGCTGAGACACCAGCGAAATCACACCGAAGAAAAGTCCTTCCCGTGTACTGACTGTGGAAAGAGTTTCGGGCAGTTATCCAATCTCACTGCACACCAACGGGTTCACACTGGGGAGAGGCCATTCAACTGCCTTGTGTGTGGGAAGGGATTCACTCAGTCAGCCAGCCTCATGTTACACCAACGAATCCACACTGATGAGAGGCCATTCAGCTGCACTTACTGTGGAAAGAGGTTCAGACAGTCTTCTGACCTCACTGCACACCAACACACTCACACTGGGGAGAAACCGTTCATCTGCTCTGCGTGTGGGAAGGGATTCACTCATTCATCTGGCCTTTGGTCACACCGGCGAATTCACACCGAGAAGAAACCATTCAGCTGCATTGCCTGTGAAAAGAGGTTTAGACATTCTTCTGCCCTCACTGCACACCAACGCACACACACTGGGGAGAGACCATTCACCTGCTCCCAGTGTGGGAAGGGATTCACTCAATGCTCTCATCTGCTGACACACCAGAGAGTTCATACTGGGGAACCTGCTGTATGAGAGGGAAGGGATTCACTCAGTCAGAACACTTACTGTCACATCAGCAAGTTAACAAGCGACAGCAGTTGTTGAATTCTGCTGTAACTGCTGCTGTTAATTATGTCAAGAATCGATTATCCGAATATATTTGTTTTTTTTCTGTTGCTATTAAGAATAACTGGCTGAGGGCAGCACGGTGGCGCAGTGGTTAGCACTGCTGCATCACAGTGCCAAGGCACCGGTTCGATCCCAGCTCTGGGTCACTGTCCGTGTGGAGTTTGCCCATTTTCCCACGTTTGCGTGGGTTTCGCCCCGACAACCCAAAGATGTGCAGGGTAGGTGGATTGGCCACGCTAAATTGCCCCTTAATTGTAAAAAATTAATTGGGCACTCTAAATTTATATTAATAAAAAGCACATTTATAGTACCCAATTCTATAAAAAATGAATTTAAAAAAAAGAATAACTGGCTGGAGTTTAATATTCTGGAGAAGCCACTGATTTGGAGGACTGCAGTCTCCCTTTTTAAAAGCACCATCTGTGAATTTTCTGCTTAATTCAAAAACTCATGATAGATACTCTATTCCAACAAAATTATGAACTTTTACTGCAATCCGAAATTGCTCTTTGATGCAAAATCTACAATTCTGTATCTGAAAGGTTCCACTGATTAGCATCTCCAGTTAGACAGTGCTGATTAATCCTTGCTGACAATTCTCACTGACTTGCACATTCTTCACAGTGACCCCTCCATTATGAATATAAATTATCCAGGCACATCAGCCAAAACAATAAAATATTTTCTAGATACAAACAATAAAAAAATGTGATGTGAATTGGACCATTAAGGGATAGACAGCACAATACCACAATTAATGAGGGAGAGATGATTGAAATATTCAAACATTCTTTTGCCTCGCTTGTTCCCCGGAATAAATAACATGTAAACATAACATTGAATAATAAGACAAGTTATGAGATAAATTAATTTAAAATCAGGAAAGGATGTGTTGACTAAACTCATATAACTTAGGGGATGGACTAAATTCACATATTTTAAAGAATGCAGAGAAGTGATAGCACAGGCAGTACGGCTCATAACTCATTCACTAAAGGTGTAGTGTCAGAGGACTGGTGGGTCACTAATGTAATTTCTGTGTTTAAGAAGGGGACAGATCATGCCCAGGGATGGTACACCAGTCAGCTTCACATCAGCAAATAATACAATCCTGACTAAAGTAGAGAATATAAGAACATCTAGAAAAAATTAATATAACATAGAACAGTCAGTGTGGATTTCAAAAGGAAAAATCTTTCCAAATTAACCTTATTGAATGTTTTGATGTGATAGACAATGGTAATGCAGTCAATGTCAATTATCTGGATTTTCAAATGGCCATTGATAAGATTCCCTACAGGACAATAATGGACACGGTCGGAGAATATGTAGGTGGGACAAATGATAGACTGGATTGTCAGCTGGTTACAAGACAGAAAGTAGAGAGTGGGAGTAAAGTGGAGTTATTCAGAGTGACAGAAGGTAGGAAGGGATGTTCCACAAGGATCTGTGCTGGGGCCACGGCTGTTCACAATTTCCATTCACCACGTGGACTTTGGGAACCAATACACAATCTCTAAACTGGGGAGATAGAAACGAGGAGAACTGCAACAAATTACAGGAGGACATTTCTAAACTTGCTGAATAGACAAATAATTGACGCATGATGTACAACGGATACTGTGAAGTACATAGATCATAGAACATACAGTGCAGAAGGAGGCCATTCGGCCCATCGAGTCTGTACCAACCCGTTAGTACATTTTGGTGCAAAGAATAAGGGGGTCACTTCTTACTTGGAAGTTGTGAGTGTAGATGGTGGAGAGAAACAGGTCTCAGAGCAACAGAGAAAATAAATAAAGCAGAGGGCCAGGAGGGGAATAAGTGAAAGGAAGTTATGATAATCCTTTGGGTCCTTGGTTACACCATACGCAGAGTACAGGGTGTGGTTCTATTCAGCTCACATCATTGGCAACCTTCTGTCTTGTGAGATAATAGTTTGCATCTTAAGTGTTCAGCTGTTTTAAATATTGCCTGGGATAGTTCAAGAGCCTTTCTGTGGCAAGACATGTCTGACACATTTGCTGCAAATGAAGACATTGGGCTGAGAAGGTGCTGGATTCTCTGGATCCTCCCCTCAGCAAACTGAACTTTCCATTTCTCCGGTCCCCACATTATCAAATGGAGATGGAGCCACTGGACAGGGAGCAAAGATTCACAAGGATCATACCAAAAATGTGTGAGTTTATAAATCAGGAAAGGATTGAGAGACTGGATCTCTTTATTCTTGGTTTCAACGTTTCCTCTTGTAGGGAAGAGCAAAACTAGAAACCACAAAATACGATCATCACCAAGAAATCCAATAGGGAATACAGAAAAAACTCCTTCAGCCAGAGAATGGTGAGAATGATCTCACTACCACAGGCACTGGGTGAAGTGAATAGTATCAACGTATGTATAGGGAGGCTGGACACACACATATATATATATATATGGGAGAAACAAAGATGATAGGAGACTCAAATAGAACTGAAACACCAGTACAAACTGGCTGGCTGAATGGCCTGTCTCTGTGCTGTATAACCTGTGTAATCCCATTCAAGGCTTCAACTGATCATCCAACCTGGAGAGCCACAAGGATATCCACAACAGGGAGAAATGTGGCGACTGGGACGGGATTCAGTTCTCCATCCCAGCTGGGAACTCATTGACACCAGAACACTGGGGAGAGACAATTCACCTACCCTGTGTGTGTGAGAAGGGATTCACTGAATCATCCAGCTTCCAGAAACACTGGAACATTTGCAGCGAGGAAAAAACGTGAAACTGGCTCCGCGTCAGAGAAAAGATTTAATCAGTTGTCCAGTCTCCAGATACACCCACACCGGAGAGATGCTGTTCATTCGCTCCAAATGTGGGAAATTATTTACTTGTGTTTCCAGCCTCGCTGCCCATAAAGTTGTTCACTCATTTAAGGGACCTTTTAATTGTTTGCACTGTGTGAAAAGATTTTAAAGTGTTAAATATCTGATGAAAAACCAACTCACTGACACTGGAGAGAAACCATTCACCTGCACTGAGTTTAGGAAGGGATTCACTCATTCACTGAACCTGCTGACGCACCAGCATATCCACATCTGACTGTATTGGGTGGATTCTGTTGTTATTCTGACCACTGACTGCGTCTGAACCAAACTGTTCATCACCTCAGCATCGATTTCACCCTGAACTGATTTTCTGATCCATATTCGATCCATCACCAAGGCAGCCTACATCCACCTCTGTGACATCTCCGGTCTCCTCCTGCTTCATCCTGTTTGCTGCTGAAACTCTCATTCAGACCGTTACATCTTCTAAACCCGAATATTCCTGAACCCTCTGAGCTTCCCTTCGTATCCCAGCTGCCGTCAATCTGGAACATTGGTGCCTTTTGTTTAATTCTTCCACAGGATGTCACTGGCAAGGCCAGCAATTGTTGCCCATCCTGATTGAAGTTTACAACCAACTCAGGGCGTTTAATAGTCACTTTATTCCTCTAGGTCTGGAGTCACATAGTTCATAGAACGTACACTGCAGAAGGAGGCCATTCGGCCCATCGAGTCTGCGCCGGCTCATGGAAAGAACACCCTACCCAAGCCCACACCTCCATCCTATCCCCATAACCCAGTAACCCTACACAACACTAAGGACAATTTTGGACTTTAAGGGCAATTTAGCAAGGCCAATCCACCTAACCTGCTCATCTTTGGACTGTGGGAGGAAACCCACACAGACACGGGGAGAACGTGCAGACTCCGCACAGACAGCGACCCAAGCTGGGAATCGAACCAGGGACTCTGGACCTGTGAAGCAATTGTGCTAACCAGTATGCTACCGCGCTGCCCAGGTCGGCCAGACCAGGGTTTTTAACGACAATTTCATGGTCCCCATTATTGAGACTAGCTTTCAATTCCAGATTTTATTGAATTTAAATACCACCAATTCATATTGGGATTTAAACCCATGACCCAAGAATATTTGCCTGACCTCTGGATTACTAGTTACATTACCACTACCCACCACCTCTCTATCCTAACTCAGTCCCATTCACCGATTACTCCTGTACTATTTGATCTACATTGGTGCCCCTTCTAACAATGCATCAACTTTTACACTTCTCAGATTTTATTTCAAATCCCTCCCTGACCTCACCCCTCCCTCTCTGTAACCACCTCCAGTGCGACATCCCACTTAGATCTTTCTGCTCCTCCAATTCAAGGCTCTTGTACATCCCGATTTCCGTCTCTCCTCCAGTGTTGGATATGCATTCAGCTGCCTGGATGCTGAGCCCTGGATTCCTCCCTAACCGGCCCCACCTCTCGAACTTTCCCTCCTCTCCTTTAAAACTTCTCTGACCCAGTGTTTGGTCCGAATATCTCCTGTTGAGTCTCAGTGTTGAGGTTAACACTCCTGTGAAGCACCTTGGGATGTTTGACAATGTTAAGGTGCTATATCAATACAAGTTGTTATTGCTGCTGTTAATCACGTTAAGGACTGAACCATCTTCATGCTGACAGTTGGGAGTTTATTGCTGATATTAATAATCACTAAATAACTGGGATTGGGGATAAGATTCTGGATATATGTCAGAAATCAGTTTTGTTTCACATACACTGTGATAAATTGTTGATTTCTCTTTAATAAGCAGAGACTAACTGATGTCCTTTATGGATTATTTAGTTTGCTGTCATTTTCTCCCTTCTTACTCGATTATTTTAGTTTTCAAATCTTCCATTACAAATCCCAGCTCCCCTCACCTGACACTGAATTTCCTTTCTCACGATACTGTGGTATTCCCTCAAATAATCCCTGCTGTCTGTGCTGAATTAATCCATCTCAGTAACAAATGTTGAAATGTTTGCTCCACACCCATTGGGTTTCATCACAGAATGAAATCCTGACAGTGCAGAAGGATACCATTTGGCCCATCGAGTCTGCCCCAACCCTCAGAGTACCCTACCTAGGCCCACTCCCCTACCCCATTCCTGTAACCCCAGAACCCCACATCACATTTTGACACTTAGGGGAAATTTAGCATGGCCAATCTACTTAACTTGCACATCTTTGGACTGTGGGAGGAAACCGGAGAACCCGGAGGAAATCCACGCAGACACAGGGAGCAAACCCCACAGTCACTCAAGGCTGGAATTGAACCCGGATCCCTGGCGCTGTGAGGTAGCAGTCCAGGGACTCGAGGACAAAAAAAAAATTCACATCCAATATTCCTTGCCCCAGCACTCAGGGAGTGCTGCACTGTCAGAGTTTCCTTCTTTCAAATAAGATGTTCAACTGAAGCCCTGTCTGTTCCTCTCAGTTCCTGTAAACGTTCCCGTGGCCACTATTGTGAAGAAGAGTTGGGGTTATCTCCGGTGTCCTGGCAAATATTTATCCCTCAATCAACATCACCAAAATCCGATCATCTGCTCATTATCACATTGCTGTTTGTGGGATCTTGCTGTGTATAATTTTGCTGATGTTTTTCCTACATTACACCAGTTACAACCCTTCAAAAGTACTGTTTTGGCTGTAAAGCACTTTGGGATGTCCTGTGATTGTGAAAGGAGCTACAGAAATGCAAGTTTTTAAATCTAAGGTTGATGTTATCTGATCTTCTTATCTGTAACTTAATTGACCTCGGCCACCCCCAACTTACCATTTAATAAATTCACTTTGTTTCACTGTTTCAGACACGATTTTAACCAATTAAAGCAAAGGCAGAATTCTCTGGATAGTAAATTTTAAATGTTTATTAAAAGAGCAAGATTTACTGAACGACTTGAAGACATTGACGTTTATAACTTCACGCAGGTGATCAGTCTGTGGAAGTGTAACCCTCCCTGGCTCCTTCTTTGACAGTAATTTCCTTGGAACTCGGTCTCGAGAGTCTTCAGTACTTGGCCAGCAAGGAAGACCTTCGGAACCTCGACCTTTATCCCCAAAGTGACCATTACCTCATGTCAGAGTTGGGCCTGTTGTAACATAACCATTGGTCAATTAGGCACTAGTTTAATTGAATTGGATTCCCAATTACTGACTCCACCTTCTCTCATTATCTTGGACAGGAATACAATCGAACAGTTTCATACTCTCCCTTTACCTGATTCTGTACAATTCCTTATTCATATAGTATCAAATGTTGAGGCTAATCAGGGTGGGAAGGTCTCTCTTGCCGGTACATTTATCCTCATTGCCCATTTACAGGAATTGAGCTTTTACAATTTTACAGCAAATAAAACCCAGTCCTTTACTATAATTACTGATTCATTCATTACTACTATTTTGACCACTTTATGAGCCCCTTCCTTTGATCTAATGGAATATTTCCATTTCCAAGGGATTTATCATCGACTTCAGGAAGCGTAGCACGACACACACACCCCCATCTGCATCAATGGCTCAAAAGTGGAGATGGTCAATTAAGTTCCTGGGGGTCACCACCCCCAACAGTCTGTCCTGGTCCACTCATGTTGATGCAACAGTCAAGAAGGTCCAACAACTTCTCTACTTCCTACGGAAGCTAAAGAAATTCAGCATGCCTGCATCGACTCTCACAAACGTCTACAGATGTGCGCTAGAGGGCATCCTATCCAGCTGTATCACAGCTTGGTATGGCAACTGCTCGGTCCAAGATTGGAAGAAACTGCAGACTGTGGTGAACTCAGCCCAACCCATCACACAAACTTGCCACCCCCATATTGATTCTGGATACACCTCCAGCTGCCTCAGGAAGGCAGACAGCATTATCAGAGACCCCTCCTACCCAGGCATTGCCTTCGTCTACCAGGAGTTCTCAACCTTTTTTAACCCATTGACCCCTTTTCCTCTTAATTTTTTTTTGTGGACCCCCATAGCCATTCCACAGAAAAAAAAGCTTCTTATATGCGTGGTAAACTAATCCTTATATTTTGTCCGATGGCTAAAGTCCATCTACCTTACCGCGAGGGTTGGAAACGGATTAGCGGTATTTTCGTACGTTGCCAAACATATTCTAATATGAAAAGTAATGAAAAAAACTTTTTACTGACTAAATTGAATTAAATTACTCTAAAAATAACCAATTCATATCAAATATACACAGTTTCTAGTGATTACTGTTATAAATCATTCATTAAACTTGTCAAGGAGAAACGATAGGTGATTTTCACCTCCGTTTGTTCTAGGTAACTTTAAATTTGCGACACTGTCAAATGTAAAGTTTTTTTCTTCTACTTAACTGCCATAAAAAATTCATAGCTACATGAATATTTCTACTTTTAGTATTTTAATATGGCGTAGATTACTGTAAAAATTTAATTCTCAGTAATAACAGTTATTCTGAAGTAGAATTGCTCTATGGACCACTAAAATATCACCGTGGACCCCCAATTCGGTATTTCTTTTGTGTGGACCCTCAGTAATGTTACATGGACCCCCAGGGTCCATGTGGACCCCGGTTGAGAACCTCTGGTCTAGACCCTTCCATCAGGCAGAAGGTACAGAAGTCTGAAGACTCGCACATCCAGACATAGGAACAGCTTCTTCCCAACAGCTACAACACTCCTGAACGACTCCCCCCCACCCCCCAGACTGATCTGTTCCCTGTAAGAACACAATTCACGATGCCCTATGCTGCTCTTGCTCATGTATTTGCTCTGTTTGCCCCCTTGTTCTGCAGTAACCAATCACTGTTTGTTGCTGTACCATTTGTCAATGTTCTGTCGATTATTCTTTGTGTCTACTTTGTTTACGTACTGTGTCCTTTGGCCGTAGAAAAAATACTTTTCACTACTTCGGTACATGTGACAATAAATCAAATACTTAACTTTTCTTGTTTGCCACGTTTGAATCACTTTTCCTGTTGGAATTTTGTACTTTAATAGAATCTATATTTGCTGTATTTTTGTGAAATAAAAATCACAAAATACCCAGAGGACCACAGGCTGCATTCCCCTTTGAGCAAGAAAGAGAGAGCGAGCGAGCTGACTGGTGGTGATTTAATCTGAGGGTCACCACACCTCAGGCGAGGGGTAATGTTGGTAAGGCCGGGCCTTCATGGTTAACCATCACCCAGTGTGGGAGTCGAACCGAGCTGTTGGCCTCGTTCTGTATCACGAACCAGTCGTCCAGGCAACTGAGCTAACCGACCCCCTGGTAAACATGTAATAATTCCTAATACATTAGCTATTCCCTGTCTCCCATCAGTTTCCCAGTCCACCTCAGACAACTTGTCCCTCAAACCCAGATAGTTTTCTTGTGTCAGTAACACCCAGATAAGTGAGTAACACCCGGATATTTTGTTTTTAAAATTAGAATACCCAATTCTTTTTTTCCAATTAAGAGGCAATTTACCGTGGTCAATTCACCGGCCCTGGGTTTTGGGGGTGAGACCCACTCAGACACGGGGAGAATGTACAAACTCCACACAGACAGTGACCCGGATCCCTGGTGATATCGAGATCAGTTAAATTTAAAAAAATGTAAACACTAGGGCCCATCTCCATGGCAGCGTGGCATGCTTTGGGAGGTTCCAAACAGGAATAGGCGCTAAATACCTTCAAAATTCCAAACACCCTTTCAGTTTGTGATCCTTGTGCAATTTGAAGCCAGGTATTAGCAACAAGGCTCAAAGAGCATCAGCCCACTGGAGGCAAAGTGGTGAGACCGGCCAGTCCAGCAGAAAGAAACCCTCCGACCATCCCCACTGACCACCTGTCAGAATGAACAAAATGCAGCCCTGGGTGCAGAGCAGAAACAATAACAGCAGAATCCAACCCCTGTAATCAATTGTGAAATTGTTGGTGTCACAGCAGGTGTGGTGAAACATGCAATCCCGTCTCACATTGAGGGGTGGACAGCGTCTCCCCAGTGTGAACTCGCTGGTGTCTCCGCAGATTGGATACTTCAGTAAATCCTTTCCCACACTGAGAGCAGGTGAATGGCCTCTCCCCGGTGTGAGCGCGCTGGTGTGACTTCAGGCTAGATACATCAATAAATCCTTTCCCACACTGAGAGCAGGTGAATGGCCTCTCCCCAGTGTGAACACGCTGGTGTCTCCGCAGATTGGATACTTCCTTAAATCCTTTCCCACACTGAGAGCAGGTGAATGGTCTCTCCCCAGTGTGAACGCGCTGGTGTCTCCGCAGGTCGGATACTTCCTTAAATCCTTTCCCACACTGAGAGCAGGTGAATGGCCTCTCCCCAGTGTGAACGCGCTGGTGTGACTGCAGGCTGGATCCTTCAGTAAATCCTTTCCCACACTGAGAGCAGGTGAATGGCCTCTCCCCAGTGTGAACTCGCTGATGTCTCAGCAGGGTGGATGAATTAATGAATCCCTTCCCACACTGAGAGCAGGTGAATGGCCTCTCCCCAGTGTGATCTCGCTGATGACTCAGCAGGGTGGATGAATTAATGAATCCCTTCCCACACTGAGAGCAGGTGAATGGCCTCTCCCCAGTGTGAACTCGCTGGTGTGACTGCAGATGGGATGCTTGACTGAATCCCGTCCCACACTGAGAGCAGGTGAATGGTCTCTCCCCAGTGTGAACTCGCTGGTGTCTCTGCAGGCTGGATAACCGAGTGAATCCCTGCCCACACTGAGAGCAGGTGAACGGCCTCTCCCCAGTGTGACTGCGTCGATGAATCTCCAGGTGAGATGGGAATCCGTATCCCTTCCCACACTCCCCACATTTCCACGGTTTCTCCATGTTTTGGGTCTCCTCGTCTCTCCAGGTTCGACAATCAGTTCCGAATCCGCGTAGGGTCTCTTCTCACTGTGAATGGTGTGAAGTTTTTTCAGGCTGTGTAACTGGTTAAAGCTCTTTCCACAGTCAGTTCACTGGAACACTCTCACTGGGGTGTGTGTTGTGTGGGTCTCGGTGCTTTTCCAATCACACAGATGTTTGAAATCTTTAGAAGCTGACAGTTCGGGCAAACATTTCTCCATCTAGATTCAAAGCCCGATGGTATTCAGGTTGAAGGGAATCGAGTGACTGTCAGATCGAGACGTGACGTTTGAGATTTCTATCTGTAATTCCTCCTCGTCTAATATCCTGTGAAAACAATTTACAAAATTCATTACTGTCAGTACAGGATTGAAACTCAGAACAGACAATTCTAGTTTCTATGTCACATTTTTTCCTCTCTCTTATTCCCCGAAAGCTGTAAATCTCCATCCCACACACTCTCCCTCCATTCTCACTCTGCTATATCTAATATTCACCCTCCCAATTCTCCTGAAGGTGCTGATTCATGTTGATTGACAGATCCAAGCTCAGCTCACTGCTTCCTGACCAGAACACAGAGATTAGAATAGGAGCAAGAGTTGGCCATTCGGCCCACCGAGTCTGCTCAACCATTCAATGAGATCCTTGGCCGATCTACCTCAGCACTGTTTTCCCACAAGATCCCCATATCCCTCAACATCTTCAATATCTACAGGAGGGATGTAGAGAACCTAGTGGAGTGGTGTAACAACAACAATCTATCCCTCAATGTCAGAAAAACTAAAGAGCTGATCATTGACTTCAGAAAGCAATGTATCGTACACACCCCTGTCAGCATCAACAGGGCCGAGGTGGAGATGGTTAACAGTTTCAAATTCCTAGGTATGCGCATCACCAACAATCTGTCCTGGTCCACCCACGCCAGCGCTACCACCAAGAAAGCAGAACAGCGTCTCTTCTTTTTCATGAAACTAAGCAAATTCAGCATGTCCACATTAACTCTTACCAACTTTTACAGATGAAAGCATCCTATTGGGCTGCATCACAGCCTAGTATGGCAACTACATGGCCCAAGATCGTAAGAAACTTCAGAGAGTTGTGAACACAGCCCAGTCCATCACACAAACCTGCTTCCCATCCATTGACTCTATCCACACCTCCCACTGTCTTGGGAAAGCGGGCAGCATAATCAAAGACCACTCCCACCCAGCTTACTCACTCTTCCAACTTCTTCCATCGGGCAGGATATACAGAAGTCTGAGAACACGCACGAACAGACTTAAAAACAGCTTCTTCCCCACTGTTATCAGACTCCTAAATGGCCCTCTTATGGACTGACGTGATTAATACTACACCCCTGTATGCTTCGCCCGATAACGGTGTTAATGTAGTTACATTGTGTACCTTGTGTTGCCCCATTATGTATTGTTTTTCATGTACTTAATGATCGGTTGAGCTGCTCGCAGAAAAATTTGTTTCACTGTACCTCGGTACACATGGCAATAAACAAAATCAAATCCAATCAAGGCTAGGTGGATTGGCCATGCTAAATTCCCCTTGGTCTCCAAGGGTCTGCACGTTGGGTGGGGTTATGAGGATGAAATGGGTGGGATGGAGTGGGCCTGGGTGCGGTGCTCATTCGGAGGGTTGGTGCAGACTCAATGGAGCCGAATGGGCTCCTTCTGCACTGTTGGGTTCTATAACTTTGGCACTTCTGTCCTTAAAATGCAGTGGAAGTAGAGTCCTTGAATATTTAAGGCAGAGATGGATAGATTCTTGATAAGCAAGGGGATGAAAGGTTATTGGGGTCGGAAGGAATGCGGACTTGACGTTAAAATTACTGAATTGTGGAGCAGGTCTGATAGGCCGACTCCTAGTTTGTGTGTAAGGAGCAGGCTCGAGGGACCGACTCCTAGTTTGTGTGTAAGGAGCAGGCTCGAGGGACCGACTCCTAGTTTGTGTGTAAGGAGCAGGCTCGAGAGGCCGACTCCTAGTTTGTGTGTAAGGAGAAGGCTCGAGGGACCGACTCCTAGTTTGTGTGTAAGGAGCAGGCTCGAGGGACCGACTCCTAGTTTGTGTGTAAGGAGCAGGCTCGAGGGACCGACTCCTAGTTTGTATGTAAGGAGCAGGCTCGAGGGACCGACTCCTAGTTTGTGTGTAAGGAGCAGGCTCGAGGGGCCGACTCCTAGTTTGTATGTAAGGAGCAGGCTCGAGGGGCCGACTCCTGGTTTGTGTATAAGGAGCGGGCTCGAGGGGCCGACTCCTAGTTTGTGTGTAAGGAGCAGGCTCGAGGGACCGACTCCTAGTTTGTGTGTAAGGAGCAGGCTCGAGGGACCGACTCCTAGTTTGTGTGTAAGGAGCAGGCTCGAGGGGCCGAGTCCTAGTTTGTATGTAAGGAGCAGGCTCGAGGGGCCGACTCCTGGTTTGTGTATAAGGAGCGGGCTCGAGGGGCCGACTCCTAGTTTGTATGTAAGGAGCAGGCTCGAGGGGCCGACTCCTGGTTTGTGTATAAGGAGCGGGCTCGAGGGGCCGACTCCTAGTTTGTGTGTAAGGAGCAGGCTCGAGGGGCCGACTCCTAGTCTGTGTGTAAGGAGCAGGTTCGAGGGGCCGACTCCTAGTTTGTATGTGAGGAGCAGGTTTGAGGGGCCGACTATTTTTCAGAGACCCAAAACCCTGTTTACTGTCCTAATGATTTTCCAGAGACTCCGGCATGAATCGCACCAAGACCACATCCCGTGAATGAACAGAAAAGAAAATCTGCCATCCTTACCTGGTCTGGCCGACACGATTCCAAACCACAGCAATGTGGTTGATTCTGTAAATGCCCTCCGAGATGGCTGAGCAAGCCACTCGGTTTGAGGGAAATTAGGGATGGGCAATAAATGTTGGCTCAGCCAGTGACTCCCACAAATGAATAAAATAAAATCCTGGAGACTCCAGCCAGTCAATCCGAGAGAGTTGGTATCCGGTCCAGGCTCTCAGCGCATGGCCCTGCGGTACCTTGTCCTCTGTAAAGATGGCGGCCAGTAACCCGGGCCTGTCACCGCTCAGCTCTCACTCTATTCGGTGCTGTTTAAGATGGGACCGTTAACATTTTACTCAGGAGTTGAAGCCTCCACGGGGTATTTATGAAGCCTCCTGGCTCACTCCGCAGCTTCTATTGCTCCCTGGCCATCCACTGGCTCCATTCCTGAAAGTCGCTCCATTGTTTTTTTCCTGCTCCTCGCACCGTCAGCGATAATCTGTACTGCGAATGCACCAATCACAGCCTGAACCATCACAATGCCTGGGGAGTGATTGGTGGCAGTACCGGACCAATAGGAATAGAGGGGGCGGGCCTGGATGTGCGGACAGGAGCGGCTGGTCCTCCAACCAATGGGAGTGAATGAGGGGCGGGGCTGGACCGTGAGTGAAGCATGCGCAGTGCGGGTGATGGGCAGACGTGTCCACAATGGGTAAAGGGGGGGATGGTGGGGCGCAGGGTCCGGTGGGTGGACAGAGTGTCTCCGGAAATAAACTGAACGGATCCTTCTCCCCCTGTTTACACCGAGCGGGGCCGCAGCCCCCAGATCAATGAAGAGCTGCTTTGTATGAGGTTGGCCATTGGTTCCAGAGGTTGTTCCCTGGTCGCCAGCATCACCTCTTTATCAGTGAATCATTGGTCACAATAACGACTGAGGCCATTCAGCCCGTCCTGTCTGTGCTGGCTCTCTGTGCCAGAGCCAATCAGCCCCTCCCACTCCCTTCTCCTTTCACCAACAAGACCAGCAGCAAATATTCCCCATCCCCAGTTACCTGTGGAGAAGATGATGTTTGACCTTCTTGAATCGCTGCTGTCTGTGTGGTGAAGGGACTCCCACAATGCTGGAGTTACAGGTTATTCACCCAGTGATGATGAATGAACAGTGATACATGTCCAAATCAATAACACTGTGTATTTATTTAGAGCCCTTTGTGTAATGGACCGTTTTGAGGTGCTCCATAGGTGGGATAAAAAGCAATATTTGACATAGAGTCATGTAAGGAGATAAGAGGCAGATGGTCAGAGTTGGATTTAACGAGTATCTTAAAGGAGGACAGGAAGATAGAGAAGTCAAGAGGCTTGGGGAGGAAATTCCAGAGTTTGTGGCCTTTGCTCGAGGCATGGATAACAAACAGAGTGATTAAAATCAGGAATGGTCAGGAAGCTGGAATGAGAGGAGTGCAGAGACCTTGGAGGTTGAGAGGTTGGAGCTGATTGCAGAGACTGGGAGAGATAAGAGCGTGGAGGAGATTACAGAGAGATAGAGAAGGGAATAGAGGCGATTACAGAGAGATAGAGAAGGGAATGGAGGAGATTACAGAGAGATAGAGAAGGGAATGGAGGGGATTACAGAGAGACAGAGAAGGGAATGGAGATTACAGAGAGATAGAGAAGGGAATGGAGGAGATTACAGAGATATAGAGAAGGGAATGGAGGAGATTACAGAGATATAGAGAAGGGAATGGAGGAGATTGCAGAGAGATAGAGAAGGGAATGGAGGAGATTACAGAGAGATAGAGAAGGGAATGGAGATTACAGAGAGATAGAGAAGGGAATGGAGGAGATTACAGAGATATAGAGAAGGGAATGGAGGAGATTACAGAGATATAGAGAAGGGAATGGAGGAGATTACAGAGAGATAAAGGGTCCGCCCAAAAGGGCGCGTAACCCTGGGACCTATAAAAGACAGGTCACAAACTCAGTTTGTTCTTCTTGACCAGCCCTCCTCTCTTGACCAGCCTTTACCGAAGAAGACCTTGACCGAGAGAGGAGAGGTTCGGACAGCAGCCGCCAGCAAGTAAGTGTCTCACAACGATCGCTACCAGAGATAGACATTCCTGACCCCTTTTAACCCGTACCAACCTGAAGTCTGCGGACCCAGTGCAGAGCAAGAGGCCCTTGTCCCCTGATCCGGCAGTTCCTTATTCAGATAAGTATTGGTCTATTTAGTGGTAGGAATAGTTTAGTCATCTTAGCGTGTGCATGAGTAGTTTATAATTGTATTATAATAAACTCATTTGTTTGAACTTACTAATTGGTGTATGGTTTTATTGCTTTGAACTTGACCTTGAAACTTGTGGCGGTATCTTAACGATACCTGGCGACACTTCCGGTGGCGCCCTCGAGGAGGCAGGTCACAGGTCGGATCACTCCCACCCGCGATGGGGAAACGGACCTTTGTTAACGGACTTTTTTGGGACCTGGCAGCCTGAATCGGTGAAGGAGACGATAGGGAAGAGGCTTCCTTTCCGGGGTATGGGCAGCTGGACTAGAAGTGGTCGAGTGGAGCGGCAAAGATCGAAGCGGGAGCAGCGGGGGCCCCAGGCCGGGCGGCCAAGCATGGCGGACGGCGGGGGCTCACTGGCCAAGGGAGGAGCAGATGGAGTTCTTCAAGAACTGCTTCGCTGAGCTGAGGAGGGACACGCTGGACCCGATGAGAGCGGTGATGGACCGAATGGTCAAGACACAGGCGGTCCAAGGGAAGGCGCTCAGGGAGGTCGAGGCGAAGCTCTCCAGTCAGGCGGGCACGATAACGGAGCTGGAGCACGAGGTGGAGGAGCTGAACGCCCGTCAGAGGAGGATGCAGGAGCAGCTTGAAGAGCTGGGGAACAGAGCCAGGAGGCAGAATTTACGGATCATTGGCCTCCCCGAGGGCTGCGAGGGGTCGGATGTGGGCGCATACGTGACGGGTATGCTTGAGGCGCTGATGGGACCGGAGGCCTTCCCTCAACCCTTGGAGTTGGATGGGGCGCATAGAGCCCCCGCAAGGAAGCCCAGGACGGGCGACCGACCGAGGGCCTTGGTGGTCCGCTTTCACCGGCTTGCTGACAGGGAACGTGTGCTGCGATGGGCCACGGCGGAGAGGAGCAGCAGATGGGAGAGCTGCGAGGTGCGCATTTACCAGGACTTGGGAACGGAGCTGGCCAAGAGGCGTGCAGGATTCATCAAGGTAAAGGCAGCCCTCTACAAAAAGGAGGTGAAGTTTGGAATGCTGTATCCTGCAAAGCTCTGGGTGACGTTTGAGGAACTCCACTACTATTTTGAGACACCAGAACAGGTTTGGACCTTTATTAAAGATAAGAAGCTGGACTTAAACTAATGGGCACTTGGTTCTTTCAGTGCTGTACAGTGGCGGCGGCTTGTTAATCCAAAATTGCTCTGATTAGGACTTTTATTAAAAGAAGCTGGACTGGAACTAAAGGACTTTGGGCTCTCAGACCTTTTGTGTGGCGGCGATTTGTTAAACTATCCTGTACTGTAAACTTTTATCCAAGATTGTTTTCAGCTTGGACAGAGAGTGCGGGCTGGAGGGTGCACTGTTTAGGGTCTTTTGGGGGGAATTGCAACCGGGGGGGGCTGCGCTTGGTACCTTTTGGCGGGAGATCGGGGCCTCTGATAGGGGTATGGGCTAGGGGCTGGTTGCGGGACTTGAAAGGGCACGGTGGGATACAATTGGGTTAATGGGTCCCTGGCGTGTGGGGGGAGGGCCTGAGCGCTGGGACGGGAGACAGGTAGGCGCCAAGGGCAGGGGTCGGTGTGGCTAGCGTAGGTCAGGGGGTACCAGGGAGTTGGAGGTGGGGCGGGGCGGGCTAGGGCCAAGCGCAGGGCTGACCTGGTAGGTCAGGCCTTTGGGGGGGGGGGAACAGAGGGTTAGGGCCACGTTAGTTTAGTTGTATACGTGTGGCATGGGCAAACAGAGCTGGCAGTGGAAGTGCCTTCTTAACATGTTTATTCTTTCCCACTGTTCATTTTCACTATGTTAAGGCACTTTGCACAGGGCCATTTTTCTCTCTGTAACTGTTACAAATTTGTGTTAAATAAAAAACTTTTAAATAAATAAATAAATAAAAAACCGATACCTGGCGACTCCAAAGCCAAGTAACGAAACAGAGCCAAATCGAGTGCTCAGCACACTCACCCAGAACGAGCAACATCCCGAACAGGCGCCAGAATGTGGCGAATAGGGGCTTTTCACAGTAACGTCATTGCTGCGCTAATGTAAGCCTACTTGTGACAATAAGGATTACTATTATAAATAAATCAAATCAAAACCTGGGTGACGGTTAAATTCAGAAGTTATTAAAATGGAACCACATACAGATAAACTATATCAGTATTTACTGACATTTCCATTTTAATCACTGCTCCTGGTACCTGACACCTCTTAACTTGATCCATCAACATCACCACTTGGACTAACTGACTGGGCTGAGGTCTGTCTTGGATAAAAACCCAAGGATCACTTGTCATCCAGAATGCTAGAAATGTACAGCACAGAGGAGGCTATTCAGCCCATTGTGTCTGTGTTGGCTGAAAATGGTTTATCCAGCCACTTTCCACCTCTTGGTCTACATAGAACAGTACAGCACAGAACAGGCCCTTCGGCCCTCGATGTTGTGCCGAGCAATGATCACCCTACTCAAACCCATGTATCCACCCTGTACCGGTAACCCAACAACCCCCCCCTTAACCTTACTTTTTAGGACACTACGGGCAATTTAGCATGGCCAACCCACCTAACCCGCACATCTTTGGACTGTGGGAGGAAACCGGAGCACCCGGAGGAAACCCACGCACACATGGGGAGGACGTGCAGACTCCGCACAGACAGTGACCCAGCCGGGAATCGAACCTGGGAACCTGGAGCGGTGAAGCATTTATGCTAACCACCATGCTACCGTGCTGCCCTGCAGGTCACAGAAACTCCACATCAGGGTGTCTTTAAATGTGATGAGGGTTTCTGTCTCTACCACCCTTTCAGGCAGAGTTCCAGATCCCCCACCACCCCCCTGGGTGAAGAAAATCCTCAATTCCCCTCTAATCCTTCCAACAGATACTTAAATCTCTGGCCCCCTGGTTACTGACCAGCCTGTTAATGAAATAGGTCCTTCTGCCGTCTGATCCACTATATCTGGGACCCTCATAATTTTATACACCTCAATTAAATGTCCACTCAGCCTCCTCTGTTCCACAGAAAACAATCCCAGTCGATCCAATCTTTCCTCTTGTTAAAATTCCCCAATCCTGGAAACATCCAGAAAAACCTCTTCCGTCCTCTCTGCAGGAAGAATGTGATTGTACCGGAATGTGATGACCAGAACTGTACTCCGTACTCTAGCTGTGATATAACTCGTGATTTTAGTTCTAGAATAACCATTCTGTAACCTTCAATGTGATGGAAACTGACAGCTGCAACCTGCCAGCATTTGAAAGATATTTACAAATAATTTGAGGGTTTCTTACAGTGGGACCTTTCTCTGTCCTGTCCATTCGAGGTGTTTGATAACAGCCTTTCTCCTGTGAATATCTAGCTGGAGTTTTGGGACCTGATGTGTTCCTTGTTCATCTTGTTGACTCTAAACATTGAACCTTGTGGTTCAGACAACCAGAGAATCAAACTCCCAACAACAGATTGTCTGTTACTGACTTTCTTGAACAGCTCTGCAATAATCAGACAGTCAAATCCTACATGGTTCTGGTCCTCAGTGGACATACATTAAATAATCAGCTTTAGAGAATTCATATATTCCACAGGAAACTAAGGCGCTTCCTGCCAGCCAGAAGGTAAGGGAGTGAATCTGAACCGTGTCCCCTGGGAAAGGAGCATCCTGAGGACCAGTCCATCTGCCTTTCCCTCGGGGACCAGGACGAGCCGCAAACCAACCATCAAGGAAGCCCCCAAAGCTGGCCTGCCTTTCAAATCCGCCCATGGGAGGTATATTAAGCCCGCCTCCACTCATAACACCAATCAGCAGCTGGAAAGCGGAGTAGGAAATCATTAACCAGTCGCTGTGTGTGCAGGAAATCATTAACCAGTGGCTCTGTGTGCAGCAACTCATTAACCAGTGGCTCTGTGTGTTGCAGCAAACATTAACCAGTGGCTCTGTGTGCAGCAAATCATTAACCAGTGGCTCTGTGTGCAGCAAATCATTAACCAGTGGCTGTGTGTGTGGCAAATCATTAACCAGTGGCTGTGTGTGTGGCAAATCATTAACCAGTGGCTCTGTGTGTGGCAAATCATTAACCAGTGGCTGTGTGTGCGGCAAATCATTAACCAGTGGCTCTGTGTGCAGCAAATCATTAACCAGTGGCTCTGTGTGTGGCAAATCATTAACCAGTGGCTCTGTGTACAGCAAATCATTAACCAGTGGCTCTGTGTGCAGCAAATCATTAACCAGTGGCTCTGTGTGTGGCAAATCATTAACCAGTGGCTCTGTGTACAGCAAATCATTAACCAGTGGCTCTGTGTGCAGCAAATCATTAACCAGTGGCTCTGTGTGTGGCAAATCATTAACCAGTGGCTGTGTGTGCAGCAAATCATTAACCAGCTACTCTGTGTGTCGCAAATTATTAACCAGTGGCTCTGTGTGCAGCAAATCATTAACCAGTGGCTCTGTGTGCGGGAATTCATTAAACAGTGAACTTTGCGTTAATTTTCAGAAAACCACTTTTACTTGGAATTATTTTCCATGGAAGTGGATGATCAGCCATGATCATATTAGAGAACAGAGCATGCTCAATGGGCTGAATGGCCTGCTCCTTTCCTATGTACCTGTCTGGGAGTGTTTGATGGGGATGGTGTGAGAGGGAGCTTTACTCTGTATCTAACACCATGCTGTGCCTGTCCTGGGAGTGTTTGATGGGGATGGTGTAGTGGGAGCTTACTCTGCTAATCTAACCCCGTGCTGTGCCGTCCTGGGAATGGTTGATGGGGACGTGTAGAAGAGCTTTACTCTGTATCTAACCCACCCCGTGCTGTACCTGTCCTGGAAGTTTGATGGGGATAGTGTAGAGGGAGCTTTACTCTGTATCTAACCCTGTGCTGTACCTGTCCTGGAGTGTTTGATGGGGACAGTGTGGAAGGAGCTTACTATGTATCTAACAGCCATACTGTACCTGTCCTGGGAGTGATTGATGGTGACAGTGTAGAGTGAGCTTTACTCGGTATCTAACCCCGTGCTGCATCTGTCCTGGGAGTGATTGATCGGGACAGTGTAGAGGGAGGGAGTTTTACTCTGCATCTAACCCTGTGCTGTACCTGTCCTGGAGTGTTTAATGGTGAGCAGTGTAGAGTGAGCTTTACTCTGTATCTAACCCTGTGCTGCACCTGTCCTGGGAGTGATTGATCGGGACAGTGTCGAGTGAGCTTTACCCTGTATCTAACCCTGTGCTATACCTGTCCTGGGAATGTTTGATGGGGACAGTGTAGAGGGAGCTTTACTCCCTGTCTAGCACGTTGCTCTGTGTAGATGAATGTGGGTCACACTCCAGCTTTTCACACTTTGAGCCGGCTGTTTTCTCTTTCTGTCCCAGTGTTTATCCATGTCAAATGTTTAAATATTCAGGAGGAACAATGTTTATGTTGAAACCCGATCAAGCCCCTCGTCCGGAGCCTCAGCCACAGGCTCCAGCTGGTGTGTAACCTGTAACCAGATCCCAGCAGGATTAAAACAAGCTGACAAGCGGCAGTAGCTCCTTGTACAGAGAAAGCTGCTCCCGGACCGTCAGCAGATACAGGACCGAAGAAGACCTCAACTCTTCGCCATAAATATGAAGCTTACGAGGTAAACACGATTTTCAGTCAATATATTCAACCCCTCCCATCTCTCTCTGTACCCCGAAGCCCGCCCTTGCACAGAAATTTGGGAAGGACACAAAGGTGTTTGTGGGAGCGAGGTGAAGCCACAAGAGGGGATGACGATGTGGGGGGATGTTGTGGAGGGTAGTGGAGAGGGTACGAGAGGGAAGGTGGACAAGGCTGTGTCATGGGGACGGGGTGGGGATTCGGAGAGGATGGGTTCTAGAGGCCCCAGGGAAGTTACTGAAGAGTGGGGAGATTCCCCCCCCCTCAATGATGGGGTCTGGGAGAAGAGAGTCAAACCGCAGAATCCCTACAGTGCAGAGGGAGGCCATTCAGCCTATCGGTTCTGCACCGACCCTGTGAAAGTGCACCTGAATCTAGGCCCACTCCCCTATCCCCGTAACCCACCCATCCTGCACATCTCTGGAGAGGGGGGTGGGGGGAAGAGAACTGGGATGGAGAGACTGTAGAATACGTGGTCCAAAGGAGAGGGGCTGGTGGGTTCGGGACACCAGGGTTCCCGTGTGGAGGGGGACCCTGTGGGTGTCTGGGGAAAGGGGTTCCTGTGCGGCGGGCATTTGTGTTGGAGGGAGGTGGGGCATCCTGTTTCTGGGTGTGTGGGGCGGGGGGGTGTCCTGTGCTCGTGTGTGTGGTGGGGGGGAGGGGGGGCGGAGAGGGGTCCTGTGCTGTCGTGTGTGTGTGTGTGGGGGGGGGGGTGGTCCTGTGCTGTCATGTGTGTGTGGGGAGGGTCCTGTACTGTTGTGTGTGTGCGGTGGGGGAGGGTCCTGTGCTGCTGCGTGTGTGTGGGGTGGGCGTCCCGAAGTGGCGGGGGCGGGGAAAGAGTGTTGAGCGGGCGCCTGGGGGAGGGGGTCGTGTGTGTGCGTGGGGGGGGGGGGGGGGGGGGGGGGGGGGGGTCCTGTGTATGTATGTGGCCCGTGGTGTCCTGTGTGTGTGTGTGTCTGCGGGGAGGTGTCCTATGTGTGGGGGGGTCCTGCGCTGTCGTATGTGTGTGTGGGGTGGGTGGTCTGTGTGTCGTGTGTGTGTGGTGCGGGGGGTCCTGTGCTGTTGTGTGTGTGTGCGGGGGAGGGTCCTGTGCTGCTGCGTGGTGTGGGGTGGGCGTCCCGGGGTGGGGGGGAAAGAGTGTTGAGCGGGCGCCTGGGGGAGGGGGTCGGTGTGTGTGTGTGTCTGGGGGTCCAGCTCCCCTCACTGACCCCCTGTTGTGTTGTTTTGCAGGCCGGGGGGCAGGACGCTGTTGCAGGCGGGTGTGGCCTCCTCTCCTCCCCCTGCTCCTCCTCCTGGGCCCGGGGATCGGCTGCCCCTCCGACGCTCTGCTGGAGCCCCAACCGGACGGTGAGCTGCTCGTCCCGGGGGCTGGAGGCGCTGCCACGGGGGATCCCGGCGGCACACGGGCGCTGGACCTGAGCGGCAAACCGGCTGGACTGGGGTCCCCGGGCGCGATGGCCTGAGCCGTCGGCTGGAGGAGCTGGAATTGGCCATAAACCGGCTGCGGGAGCTGGAAGCCGGCGCCTGGTGGGCCTGGAGCGGCTTGGCGCCTGAGCACTAGGCCACAACCTCCTGCGCTACCTGCAGCCCGGAGCCCTCCGCGGCCTGGCCGCCCTCCGCAGCCTGGAGCTGGCCGGCAACCCGCTGCTGCTGCTCAGCGATCACACTTTCCGCGGCCTGGCCGCCCTGCGCACCCTCAGCCTGGGCTCCCCCGAGCTTGCCTGGCAGGCCTCAACCAACTCACCGTCCGCGGCGCCGCGCTGGCTGGCCGCCTGGGCCTGTCTCTCCCCTCCTCAACCTGACCGCCTCCGCCTGCTGGCCTTTCCCAAGGGCACCGCCCTGCCCGGCCGCCCCTTCCAGGCCTCTCCCGTCTCCGCCTGCTTGGAAATCGACTCCTGGGCCTCACTGGGCCAACTAGGCCCCAGATGCGCCTGGCCTCAATTTGGTCTGGCTCTCAGTCACCCGCTGCAACCTCAGCGACGTTCCCTATGCCAGCCTGAGGACAGGGCCTACCTGCGCTTCCTCAACCTCTCCCACATCCCATCGCTGCGATTGGTGGGCGGCCGCCTGCGCGTCATCCAGTGACGCCGCCCTTCCGGGGTCTTAATCTACTTCCGGCTGCTGGACGTCACGGCCAATCAGCTGGCCAGCCTGCCGGCCACCGACTTCCGCTCCCTGGCCTCCCTCCGAGCCTGGGCCTCGGCATCAACCCGCTGGCCTGCGACTGCCGCCTGCTCTGGATCGTCAGCCGGCGCCATCGGCCTCCGCTTCCTGGGCTCCCAGCCGCCCGCCTTGTGCCTCCCCGCCGCCCCTCCGCGGCCGCCGCCTGCCCGAGGCCGCCGGCTCCCTCCCTGCCAGCACCTTCAGCTGCCGCCGGCCCCGCATCCCGCGGACAAGAGCCGCAGCGGCTGCAGGCCCGTGAGGGCCAGACCGTCACCTGCGCTGCTCGGCTGACGGCCAGCCGCTGCCCCTCATCCTGTGCTCAACCCACGGCGCCACGGCTAGGCACCCCGAGGCTGGGATGGCCTCCCCGGGGGCCTGGGCCTAATAGCCGAGGACCAGGGCCTGAAACCGAGGTACCGCGGCCTCCTCCCGGGCGTCCGGACCCCAGCTGCCCCCCGCGCCCCCGCTCCTCTCTGGCCCCGCCGTGGGCCGCAGCCGCTCCTGCCGGACGTGCAGTCCTGCAGATCACCTCGGTCCGCCGCATTAACTCCGGCACCTACCGCGTGTGGCCCGCAACGCCGGCGGCAACGCCACGGCCTCAGCCTCGCTACAGGTGCGGCCGCTCTCGCTGCAGGAGCTGGACTTGGCTGGGCGCTCCGACTCCCGGGCCAAGGCCGGCCTGCGGCCCGGATACCCCTTCGACACCCACACGCTGCTGGTGGGCCACCACCATGGGCTCACCCCTTCATCACCGTGGTGTGTCGCTCTGCTTCACTTTACTCTTCATCTGGAGCCGGGTCAGCGGCCCATCAAACACAACATCCATGTCGACTTCGTGCCGCACGCTGCGGGGGCGGCGGAGGCAGCAGCGGGGATGACGCCAAATACAACATGAAGATGGTCTGAGGGCCTGACGTCACTGTTCCTGAGATGTCACCTGCGACCCATCTATGCCTCAATTGCTAAAGGACAAGTGCCCCATATGCCTCTTTCACCATCCTATTAACCTGCCCTTCCACCTTTAGAGATCTTTGGGACAACAGGCCAAGGTCCCTTGTTCCTCAGACAATCGGTGTCAGGCCGTTCATTGAATGCTTCCTTTTCAAATTACTCCTTCCAAAGTGTGTCACCTCACATTTTTCAGGGTTAAATCCATCTGCCCCCTTTCTGCCCATTTGATCATCCTGTCTATCTTCCTTTAACCCAAGACACTCAACCTCACTGTTAATCACCAGGCCAAGCTGTGTGTCATCCACAAAGGTAATGATTCTACCCCACACAAAGTCATCTATGGCGTTTATATAAATGACAAACACAGGGGACCCAGCGCAGATCCCTGTGGTACCCCACTGGACACTGGCTTCAAGACACTAAAGCAGCCGTCTGTCATCACCCTGTCTCCTACAGCTAAGCCAATTTTGAATCCACCTTATCATGTTACTCTGTATCACATGGTATTTGTCTTCTTATAAAGTCTCCCCATGTGGGATCTTGTCAAAGGCTTTGCTGAAATCTGTGTAAACTACATCACTACCACCATCAACACACCTGGTGTCAATCAATCAATCAAATTGTGTAGGCATGACCTCCCGCTGAGCCATGCTGACTATTCCTGATCAAACCTTGCCTCTCCAAGTGGATAGATTCGCTCCTTCAGAATTTTCTCCGATAGTTTCCACTACCACTGATGTGAGACTCACTGGTTTGCAGTTCCCTGGCTTATCTCGACAATCTTCCTTAAATAGTGGGATCATATTAGCTGATCTCCCGTCCTCTAGCACCTACCTCATAGCCAAAGAGGAATTAAAATGTGGGTCAGAGCCCCTGCAATCCCACAGCATCCTGGGACACAATTCACTCCCGACCTGGAGATTTGTTCCCCTTTTAAGCCTGCCAACCTTCCAATATGGCCTTTGTCACTCCCTCTGTCAATTCACTCAAGAACATCTCAGTCCTATCTCCCTTGAGTTCCATATCTACATCCTCATTCTCTTGGCTGGAGCAGACAGATGTGAAATATCTTGTTCATCACCCAACCAACGTCCTCTAATAAGTTTCTCTCCCATTTAAAAAATAAATGCCTTTTTATTCTCTGACCAAAATAACCTCACACTTATGCATGTTAAATTCCATCTTTATCAAATGTTTCTGGAAGTCCAAATACGTCTTACAGTACCTATATCCATTTAGCTTGTTAACATCTTCAAAGAACTCCAAACAAATGAGGTCAAACACGATTTACCCTTCACAAAACCACGCTGACTGATGGATTGCGGTTTGACTTTCCAAATGTCCAGTTACTAATACTTCCTCAATTATGGATTCCAACAGTCTCCAAACAACAGGTTTAAACTAACTAGTTTCCTACTTTCTGCCTTTTTGAACAGGAGGGGTACATTAGACTTTCCCACTAATGTAGTGACATTGTCACTGGGTCAGTGTCTCCCCCCTGGTGTCTGTGAGGTTGTTTGTGGAGAGAAGCCGGAAGTGACGGACAGTGAGAGTGGAGAATGTTCATTGTTTCACATTCGACGCTTGGGCCGCACCCGGGATTTGTAAACCCCGCCCCCCGACATTGACCTCTCACTTGACACCTCACAATGCTTGATGGAACTGATTGACAGCCGCCCCTGACCAATAGAGTTAAGAGGCGGATCGAAGGGCCTTCAGAAGCGGCTGGTCCTCCAGCCAATCAGAGTGAATGAGGGGGGCGGGACTGGGCCTAGTGAAGAATGCGCAGTGTGATTAATGGCGGCGCAGAGTAAGTTCTTTCTCGGATCCACAATCCGGAATGGCGGGAGCGAGGGAGAGCTCGATTAGGCGCGTCGTTGGACACACTTCTTAAACACTTCTTAAACATGTTATGTAAACCGAAAACCCGGAGAAATAACCTACCAGTACCGCGGGGACCTGAACGGGGCCTGCAGCTTTTTCACAGACAGGACAATGAGGACGCCATCTCTCTCTCGCGCACTGGCGATGGTGCGCATGCGCACTTGCCATCTTTATTGTGGCACCAGCTTCAGTGCGCGCGCGCACCCACCATCTGTGTTGGCGGCGGTAGTAGCGAAGCGCACGCGCATCCACCATCTTTATTGGTGGCAGCAGCAGGCTCAGTCGCCATCATTTTCAAATGTTTCTTCATGATAGTGTTTCACTCCAAGTTACAAATTCTTATTTATGAGACCTAACCCGGGATTTGTAAACCCCGCCCTGTCCAGGGCAGTGACAATAATTCGTATTTATTGTGCCTTGACAGAATCAAGCTTTTTAACACATCTCAGAAAAACGTTATAAAATAACAATTGACAGTGAGCAACATGAGGAGATATTAGATTTTAAGGATAATCTTAATGGAGGAAAGTGAGTGAGAGAGTCGCAGAGTTTGAAGGAGGAAATTACAGAGCTTGTGGCCCAGTCAAATGATAAAAGGCCAGTAATGGTGGACCGAATAAATTAGGACTGTTATCGTGGCCGGAATGAAATTAGTGCAGAGATCTTGAAGGGGTGTGGAGGAGATAACAGTGATCAGGATGATGACAACTATAACAAACAAAGAAGGGGAAATTTCAACTTTTGGTACTTCTTAAAAGGAAAGTGAGCACATAGGGATGGGTAAACAAGACTTGTTTGTATTGTATTTGTTTTATTGTCACATGTACTGAGGTACAATGAAAAGTATTGTTCTGTGTACAGTCATAAGTTCTGATGTGGAGATGCCGGCGTTGGACTGGGGTGAGCACAGTAAGAAGTCTTACAACACCAGGTTAAAGTCCAACAGGTTTGTTTCAAATCACTAGCTTTTGGAGGAAGGAGCAGTGCTCCAAAACCTAGTGATTTGAAACGAACCTGTTGGACTTTAACGTGGTGTTGTAAGACTTCTTACTGCAGTCATAAGTTCATGAGATACAGGAGCAGAATTAGGCCATTTGGCCCATCGCATCTGCTCCACCATTCTATTAAAGCCAGAGCATCTCCTCCCATCCTGATCCCATCCTGGGCTCAAATCCACCGTTCTCCATAAGCCTTCAACCCATTACCAATCAAAAATCTGTCTCACTCCTTGAATTTACTCACTGTCCCTTCATCCACCACACTCTGGGGTAGCGAATTCCACAGATTCACAACTTTGGGAGAAGTAGTTTCTCCTCAAATCTGTTTTAAATTTTCCACCTCTTGTTCTAAGATTATGACCTCTCGTTTTAAATGCCCCACAAGAGGGAGCATCAGCTCCACGTCTACTTTATAATCTTTATTATAGTAGTAATCCACAGGAGGCAGGAGTTCCGTCACCACACCCAATATTTATTTACAATAACGATATTACAGGAGCGGCTACAACAGTGCTGCTAGCAGTCCAGTCAACTTAAGACTGGCTCACAAAGCCTACACAGGTGG